>NC_053022.1:101264716-101398850 GCF_003073215.2 Triticum urartu
CCCCCGCACAAACACTACATACTCCTGTATCGGTCAATCTTCCTCTCCTAACCACCTTAGGAAGCTATCGGTTTCCAACACACGTTCATTCTTTCTCTCCATGTTTCGATCTCTATGTTTCTCAACTACACAACCCATTTTTCCACTCTGTTACCAAATGTATTTACCTCACACACCCGCCATTGCACCCCATGCCGAGCTCTCTCCCCCCCTCTCCCTCTCACCCTCTCGCGCTAAATACATGCATTGCCTATCTAGCCCCCCAACCTCTCGTGCATGCGCACGCACACACGTTGTATATCTAGGTCCCTCCCTCGAGACCGTCTCACTCTTTCTTCCGCACGGCGGGCCACACTCGCTCAATCTCGCTCTCTTTATCTGAGTCTCGTTTAACCTCGTTTTCTTTCATGCACAAATGATATATCTCCCTGTTCGGGCCTCGATCGACACACTCTATACTCTCTCACGCAGATTGTCTATCTAGGTCAGTCCATCCAAGCCGCCACCACTCTTTTGACCTCATGGTGGGCCACGCTCACTCAATCTCTCTCTCTCTCTCTTTGTATGTCTCAATTGACCTCGCTCTTTCTTGGACAAAAACGATATATCACCATGTTTGAGCCCAATTCGACCTATTCACATTGTATACTCTCTCACGCACATCGTCTATCTAGGTCACCCTCTCCAACCCGTCTCACTCTTTCGATCGCACGGCGACCCTATGTGATCGGTTGACCTTGCTTCCTCCCGCGCACAAAATATATCTACACGTCTGTGACTGGATCATCTCTCAAGCTCTATCTTACAGCCCTCACCCTTGCCAAAAAGCTCAATCAGACAATATCTCTCCAGAGCATATATATTTGTTCAATGAATGTCGGACCACACTCACTTTATCTCTCTATCTATATGTCTCTCGATTGACCTCGCTTTCTCACATCGTATCTTCAACGCGTTGAAGCTACTACCTCTCCATCCCTCGCAAAGCCGGAGCTATTTACATTGCGAGGGGCACTCCAACCTTGGATTAATTTGTGTAGGCATTTATTCCAGTCGGTTTAGATTATATTTTCGTAGCATTCAGCCCACAACTACTCCAATCACCGTAGCGGGTAATTAAGCTACGGGGAGCACCTAATATGAGCACCGAGGAGCCGTTGGATCGAAGATGCAGTGGCACACATGAGGCCTGAATGTTTTATTTGCAAAAAAACCTTTGGAGAGTTTGGAAATTGCGCATAATTACAAAGTATACTCCCAAGCCATTGGATCTCACTTCCAACGGTGTAAAAACTCGTATGACCATAGTATCTAAGCTGCGGGGTGGATGTGATATTCTATGTCGCTGTCATTTTTGTTCGTAAACTTGCAAAAAACGTGTAACTCGTGTCGTTACTTGTCTAACCGCGCAAAGTGTTTGTTCAAAAAAACCATCCTACACTGAAATATCGGAACAACACACGGGGGTCCCACTTGTCATTAATCAAATTTGGATCTAAAACTAACAAATCTGAAAGACGAGATTCGAACTGGCAACCTGGACTACAAAGCGTAAGTCGATAGCCTGAAAAAACGAACGGTTGTTGGCTTTGTCCCATAACTTGATTTTATACAGTAATTGCGTTGAGTAGAGTAGAGGGAGTGCCTCGTCAACACGTGCATGACCGTTTTCTCACTTACTGGTGGGTCCCAGGTCTGCGATCTCAATCTCTCTTCTATCCATCGTCTAACCTTTGCACGGGCACACACGAAGAGCGGCGCTAGCTTGCCGTGGTGTTATTACAACTAAAAAACTTGGAAAATAGAAGAATCGCCTAGAATAAGAGACGTTGTGGCTGGTCGAGACGGAGCTAACCACATCTATCCTATGTGCCACGTTTGCATGATGAAGCTGTGTGGCTAGTGGGGTGTTTTCAACCGACTGGCTGGGTCCCAAGGTCGAACCATAGGTACTACGTCTGATACAGTATATTTTTACATGCACATTTTTCCTCCGTGCCGAGACGTGGCACACCCTACCGCGCGGTTTCGGGGTCCTCCCGGGTGGTGCACGCATATATTCTTCCTAACGTGGGACGCCCTACCGCGTGTTTTCTGGGTCCTCCTCGGTCGTAGCGCCGAAGCAAGTAAATGAGTCGTCAAATCACGAAAGACCACCTTTCCCACCGAGTACATCAGTGAAGCACGGTGGCTAGCTAGTTGGGCTAGTTCGACTGATTAGCTAGGCCGCCGCCACATTTGTTTTTTCACCCCTTTTTTATCTACTTGCCGGCAGGTAAATTTAAATATCCACCGCGGCATTGCTCTGGTGTTTGGGTGCGGCGGGATTTTTAATTTTTTGATTGACGGGAGCAGGTGCGGCAGGACTTTTAATTTTTTGATTGACCGGAGCAGGCGCGGCAGCAATTAGTCACGATGACTCCGCCTGTACCCACTGCTCCCTGATGTGAGAAGTCGTCGACTGGTGTTTTACCATGGTGAAAACCAAAAGATTCCCTGCTCCCTCCGCCTTCCCGTAGATTGCATTGCCTTTCAGCCGTTTCGCCCCCTTTGCTTCCTCTCCCCATTGCTTCTACCTGGTGCCATGGCGGCGCAGCAGATCACGAAGTCCGAGGTGAGGCTGCTGACACAGGAGCTCCATGCCAAGGATGCGGAGCTCAGGGCCAAGGACGTGGAGCTCCGTGAGCTCAAGGAGGAGAGGAGTGCCATGCTCCTCCGTTATGTGTGGGAGTTCACGGAGCTTCAAAAGCGGCAGGCGTCCACCACAAAGATGCTCGAGGCGTCGGCGGCGCTGCTGCAGAAAGCGGGAGATACGATAGGCCGTTAGGGGAGCCGGCTGGAGCGCGAGTGGGCCGATCGTGACGAGGTCCAGGATCCCCTCAGCCACTTGGTGAACCAAGTTGCCACGCATGTGTTGCGGCTGCGCGATGCCTACCGTCGTGCCAACGCAACGATGTCGGCCGTCGGGCTAAACCCGTTCGACCACCCGGTCGACTTCAACGAGCAGCGGCTTCCTGACCTGGTCTCTTTCTTCACCTATATCTCCGAGGAGCTGAGCCGTCTCCGCGCGATGGTGGGGGCTGAGCTGGACAAGGAGGGGTTGCGGGCTGCCGTCGCCGTTGCCGGGCGAATCCTTTCAGGGCTCCGTCACTGGAATCCATTCGTGCCATTGGACGCCGTCTTTGACGAGCTGGCTCCCGTCGACCGGGAGCGGGCTCTGCAGGCAGTTGCACCCTGCATCACCAACGTCGTGCGCCTCAAGAAGCAGAGGGACTTCGGTGGTGTTTAGGCGCCCTCTGCATGGGCATGTCCATGTCTCGGCGCAACATGACCATTGGATCAAACTCAGACGGTGCAGATCAGTCACTGTAGCACAAAGCGTGTCGGTGTGTTTGGTTGCATTATCATCTCAATATAGTTGTTTCCTCTTCGTGTATTTTTGTCAACCTACTAGTGTGGACTCATGCACCCTTCATGCACTCTGCCAAACACCCAAAAGTGGGTCGAGAAGGGAACTTTTGCTCCCATCCCGTGCACCCGTCATACACCCTGCCTAACACTATTCGTGCTTCATATGGTTCATGTTTCGTGGAGTACTGTAGCACCGTACTCTCCGTGCGCTGTGGACCTAGTTCTGTTAACATTGATCTCACCGTCCATTCTCGACCAGACAGTCAAAAAAGCGGTACTATGTTACATATAGGAGTAGTTGACATGCGCACAACATCATTTGTTATCGTCATATCTTACTACACTAGCAACAAGATTGTGTAGTACTGACGTATGAACCACTGCACATGCCTAGTAGTAGGAGCACTGTGTATGTTCAAGTGGCTGCCGTATTTCACACTCCTCCGTCGTAAGAGTGGAAACGCTTGTTGTAATCATTTTTTTTCTTTTGAAAAACAGTGGACACGCTCTACCATGCGGATCCTCCTCCAGCCATGCACTAAATTACTCACTTTCGCTAACGTGTGGGACAGCCAGCATCGGGGTCCACCAGCCATGCACTAAATTACTCCGTAGTAGAGAGACGGTAGACTACCCCGATCGAAGCGCCGCAGTAATGCCCAATGAGCCGTCAAATCACAAAACCCCCTCCTTTCCAGCAGTAAGTTGGACGGACGAAGCAACCATCATTTCACTCTTCTCTCTCAGCTTCCTCTCTACCCAACCCTCGCTTCTGCCTCATCTTGTTCCTCATTTCTTCAAGAAAACCCCGACCTGCTTATGCCATTGTTCTTCTCTCCCAAATAAGGAAAGGTGAGCGCATCAATGGTGTTGATTCTAGCCAAGGCCCGGTCATGCAACCCCGAGACTGATCCTATAACTCCCTCTCTTTTCTTCTTTTGGGTTTGTGATTATGGTTTCTTTTCTTTTATTTCTATTTGACAGTTTCTTGATGGACGCTGGAGCACCGGCCGAAGTGATGTCTATGGCTCCGGCCAAAACCGTCTAGGCTCATGGTACAAAGAAGCGCAAGCACCCCGCCGAGACTACCGCAGACAAGCTCAAAGCCATCGCCCTGTCCAAGCCCCCCTCTTCGGGATCCCTCATTAAGCAAGACCAGGTAATATCTCTTCTTTACGATCTTTTTCTCGATCTTGATCGTGTTTTTTCATCTAACACGCAGTACTAGTAGTAGTAGTACAACTTTCTGGGTGATCTTGCATGTGATTTTTGTGTGCCAAATGACGGTTCTAAATTCCTCTTTTGACCAAAACATGCGAGAGGTTAACACTGATTTCTTATAGATTACTTTCAACTACTCCCTCTGTCCCAAATTTCTTGTCTTAGATTTGTCTAGATACGGATGTATCTCATACTAAAATGTGACTTGATACATTCGTATCTAGAAAAATCTAAGACAAGAATTTTGGGACGGAGGGAGTACTTTATGAACATCAATGCTACCTTTTAAGAGGGTACATTTGCCTTAGTAACTTGTGTTATGGATATTGCATGTAATCCCTCTGCTCTCATGCCTTTGAAGACATGTTCTAGTGTCTTTGTTCACTCATTTCTGTGCGTATATGTAGTCATATATGAAGTATAATATCGAAAATCATCTTATATTTCTGAACGGAGGTAGTAATAAAATATGGTTTCTGTTTGAATTAGAACCAGGTCCGCGGTGGAGATGAAGTTCTCAAAGTCATGCCGTGTGAACTGGAAGACCTGATGATGAGTTCTACTGCTGAACTATCTAGCTGATGTGTCCTTGTCGCCACGTGTCCTAAACTAGTGTTTTCCTGTAGCATTGTTGACAGGTGTGTTCTCGAGGTTGTACTTGACCACAACAATCTCCTGGTTGTGCCTTCGATTACGAAGGGTGTGGTTCTTGTAAAGCTTCCCAACAAATCTGATGCGGCCTGTCTTCATCATCATGTTTATGAGTGGAAAGACCACTCTGTTAGGTTCTCCAAGGTTGACAAGATGGTGATGGTGCATGTAGACATCTCACACGAAGTCCATAGCCTAGTCAGTTATGCGGGGTTCATCCCGTAGGTCGGTGGAAAAAATAGTCTGCAGAGTTTAGTTAGTGCAACTTTGCTTGTCTGTAGTAAGTACTATTGTTCAGTACTTGATTTGTGTTTGTGAACCCTGTATTGTTTCCTAGTACTACCGCTTTTGGTGTGTGGTCAGTCCTGAGAACGGTCCATGTTAATGTCTGTCCACTCAATTCAGTCTGTATATTTTGAAGTATCCATATCATATTTTTTGTGAGGACGGTCTATCAATTATGGTTACACTCCAATATATGTATGCATTGCAGGGTTTATCGCACCCACCGGGATTTCCAGCCCCATGGATGTTCGGTCCATACGATTTGTCACGACCTTTGGACTGTCCTGCTTGTGGGAGTAGGGGGGCCCTGCATGCCACGCGTAGTTGGACGATCAATCTTCTATTTAGTACTTCAACATAGTGATTTCCTGGTAAGGATTCACTCGTGTCACATCAAGTAAATCTTATTGATTTACTGTCTAAATCATATTGATTTAATGTCATGTTTTCTTTCTTTTCCTGCAATTTTACGATGCAGGTTTTGCCATGTGACATTCATCACAGAATAAACCGTTTGGTTTGCTCTACGATGGCTACTTCTGCAGGTTTCACTTCTTATGTCGTGTCAGTAACAAAGGCACTGTCCATCACTTATATTACTGGAAAAAATTGGATCAGTCTGTTGTCTAAGTACAAGCTGAATCCCTATGATGAACTACAGTTTGGTTTAACAAAAATGCCACAATTAGTCCTTCTCGCGTTTAAAAGAAATGAAGAAAAAACTGGATCACGGTCATGGATCCTAGTCAAGTTAGAAAGCTGATCATAGCAGACCAGACACGATCGCCGCTGTCTCGCACAGATCGAGCACCGAAGTTGCTCTAGCACTGACAGCGGCAGCACCTCAGTCTGATCCAGCTGAGGATTGGGCACCGACCGCATCAGCGGATCAATCTGATCTACCAGAGGATCGGGCATCGACACCGGCACCAGCTCTACAAGGAGCACCATCTCCGGCAGCAGCGGTGGCTTCGGCACCTGCACCAACACTTGCACTTGCATCTGCTCCGGCCCGTGCAGTTGCACCGGCAACAAACTGGGCTGCAGTTCGCACTTCATATACCAAAGTCCTTACAAAAACCGACATGTCCACCTTCTTGGTAAGCATTGGCCGCCCAAGTGCTTTGTTCTTTTTTCTTTCCATGTTGTTTCACATGATTCACTATGTTGATCTAACTATTTGGGTATGTCTTCTTGTTTGCAAACAGAGAAATCCTAGAGCAATGAGGGAGTCGTTCAACAGTCCGGGGGACCGCGGCCAAGTTTCTCTTACCATGCGTAGCCTTGGTGTGAATGATCCTGCTCAATATATCGTAAGTACAAAGGATGGTCGCATGATGATTGATGCTAAAGGATGGTCAAGGTTCAAATCTAAATCATATCTTGCGGTAGGGGATTATGTCAAAATCAAACTTTCTCGGCAAGGAGAGCTGGTCCAAATCAACTTTGAAATTCTTCAGTAGCAGCATGCAACTGCCTAACTGATCTATCCTCCGAGAGATTTTGATGTAATAATCTGGCATGGTGAAACAAGTGTCCTGTGTGTATAAGTAGTATGATAGTATTATTTATCACATGGTATATCGTTGATAGAATTGCAACTCTGATTGCTGGTTAGGAACTGTCGTTCGATTTCATTCCAACAGCTGTCGTGCTTTATTCAATTTTGTGCATTCGCTTTGCGACAGCATCTAAAACTAGCGCCGTATTGATCGCTTGCAGTATGAAAAGCGCTGAGGTAGAACACATGGGCCCCCAAACATGCAGGGTCGGCCTGCAGCCCAAAGTCTAGAACCTGGTTTCGAGAAGCACTAGCTCAGTGCAGAAGTGGCGTCCTCCTCCTGCTGTGGGTTGGGCGAAGATGAATGCTGATGCTGCGTTATCTCGCAATGGTGAAAGGGGAGCCCTGGCAGTTGTGAGCCGGGATCATACAGGCTTCTTCCTTGGAGCATCGTCACTGGTGTGTGAAAGTGTTACTGATCCAGAGATCCTAGAGGCAATGGCATGTTGCGAGGGGCTATCTCTGGCTCTTGACTTAAACCTGCAACAAGTTCATATTAGCACCGATTGTTTAGCAACAGTCAAGCATATGGGAGAGGCATACTTGGGGCCCAGCAAAGTTATTATGGACGAGATCAAGATGAAGAAGAATATGTTCCAAACCATGGAGATCATACATGAAAAACGCGAGTGTAATGTTGAAGCGCATGTGCTCGCAAAAGCTGCTACTTCTTTGCCCTGTGGACGCCATGTTTGGCTCACAGGAACCCCCAAAATTATTTGTATACCTATGACTGATAATCTTCAATAAAGCAGCTTTTATCCCTCAAAAAATCTGAGTATTATATTCTCAGCTGAACCCCCATAATGCCCGTGCGTTGCAGAGGGAGTATATTTCTCGGCAAGGTGAGCCTGTGATATAAAATATTTGTATATTTATTTACAAAGGGAGTATCTCTCAGTCAAAAAATATATTTATGTGTAACTAGTTACTCCTGTCTTTCTACTTCCTTTCGTTGATATGTGG
The DNA here is from genome assembly GCF_003073215.2 of Triticum urartu. Taxonomy (NCBI): domain Eukaryota; kingdom Viridiplantae; phylum Streptophyta; class Magnoliopsida; order Poales; family Poaceae; genus Triticum; species Triticum urartu. Next base: position 101,272,812 of record NC_053022.1, read on the forward strand.
GGCAACCAGCAACGGGGTCCACGTGACATATGCACAAATTAGAGTGCACAACTTCATGGTAGACACACGCTGGTCGTAGCGCCGCAGTAATGCCCAATGAGCTATCAAATCACAACCCCCCTTTCCAGCTTTAGCAGTAAGCTGGACGGACGAAGCGGCAATATTTCACTGGGCCTGAATCCCCTTCTCCCTCATCTGCTTGTTCAGAGAAAACCCCCTCTCGGTGATTGCATAGGGTTTTCTCATGGAGAACCACGTACGAATTATTCATCCATCCCCGATAAACCCAAGTCCCTTGGTCACAGGTAATCCTAGGATGGCAGCCGCCGCCGTTGATGCATTTTTCTTCCTACTGAATCTAGTGTGTTTCATTTGCAGTGCCCAAAGTGCGAGTACCCTACAGGTTTCTGCGCCCTCGGCGAGACGCCACACTTGTTCCTTCTCATCCTAACATAGCATTTTGAAATGCGCACAGTATGTTCCTAGAATCATCTTTTCTATCCGGGAGGGTGGGGGTTTTTTGAACATGCTGTGTTCTCATATTATTTTTCCTGCAGTGTAATTATTTGCTCTGCCAGAACACATGTACTCAAGATGCTCGGCCTTGCCATAACTGAATACACTAGTTTAATGGTCACAGTGAAGACAAGCCATGGATATAAGTTCCGAGTTGGGTCCATGAACCAAGAAGATTGCTACTTTTTTATGGCCGAACTTGGATAAACTTTCTCAAGTGTTACGGACTGAAAGTTGGCGCACGAATGTTGATGGAAATAGCAGAACCTGGTCTCATCTTCACTGCGATCTTCCACCCCGACGTCGTTCCAATTGTCCATCCATGTTAGTTTTGTATCTGGTTCTTGCTTATTGCCTTGATTACTTCTTAATCCACCTATTCTGTCTAACTAATCACAATTTAAATTTAGAAGTAGCAACGAATCTCTCACAAAGATGCTACTTCTAACTAATATTTTCTTATAATTGGTGGCACGTGTAGGTTTTTTCAGAGTTAAGCAGTCTGCTCGTTTGTTACTCTGTAATAACTCGGCTGTTACTAATGGCACTGAAGTTGACTGGATCGACATCCACAAGTTCCTACACTTTATTGATCGTCTTGAGGTCCTTGTGGGGCGTTTCAATGGTGGAAGGCCACGTGGGATATGTGTGCCACTGCTGCACTCGCTGAACAGGTCCAACTGTGTCGAGAAACTTATGGTACGAGCTGTTTTCTGTTATATATGTTGTTCATAAACTATTGCTTATACACAGTTTTACAGCTGTGATCTTCTTGAAACAGGAACTGCCGAGTTCTATTGTTCCTATACAGATGCCTGACCATGGTCGGGTCAGACTTGCGCTTGGTCACAACATGATGTTTATGTCGACCTACTCAATTCCCCTTGGAGGTGAAAAGATACTTATTCATGGGTGGTCTCAAATAATGAAGGCCCGTCCATCTTGGAGAATAGGACAGAAGATTATGTTCATGCTTTTCCATGGCTCTAAAGCAAATATCCTCTTTATTGACCATGTTGCGAGATGAAGCCGCTTTCAAAAGGTTGTCGATGCGTGGGGTGGTGCCTGGACCTTGTCCTGGGGCTTGGCGGCCTCACCCTTGGTTAACTATAGGCAAAGTAGCACTGTTCGAGGCGTGCTTTGTATGGTTGAACCTGTATAAGTACTCATACTGCTTTCAGCTTTGGTTGTTAAGTGCCCCTGCTGGTTTCAGTTAAGGTTGTTAAGTACTCCTGCTGCTTTTACAGTCTGGCGTGTTTCTTCAGTCCTGTTTTCCTCCAGCCGCCAAAACCAAACCAGCGCCGGCGGGGCCGCCTGCTTCCGCCTCCCACGGCTGGCTGTGCCTCAGCGCACGCATCGCCGCCCCATCGTCTCCTAAATCGTTAACACCGACGCCCTCTGTGCGCTTTGGTGCGCTCGCCGTGGCGCCGCCCTCTCGCGTGGTCAACATGGTCAACAAACAACAAGAATCGGCAGAAATACGTGGAGAGGATGACAGTAGGGGCCCACCACGTCAGCGTATGGAAAAATAAAATGCTTCCTCCTAGTGTTTTCCTGACATCTGGGACCCACGACATTGTGAGCGTATATAGTCAATAGACAAAAGAACAACACAAGATCGGCTGACACCTGGGACGTAGCTACTCGAGCAGTATTTTTTTTGTTTGGTATTGTTGAGATGGAGCAGGGTTTGAACTGGGTTGTGGCCCGTCTAGCCCAGGCTTATATTTTATGTTCACCGTGTGACCAGTCCAGCTATTTTTTCTTTGTGAAAATGAGCCCAGTTTATTTTTTCTGAAGAATACCCAATCCAGGCCTACTTATTTTTCTACGCCCTGATGGGCTGCAACTCTTTCAAGACGCCTGCAAATCTTGAAAGTAATATGAAATGGGTTGTAAATATAAAAACAGATGACAAATTGGCAATTAGTTTATAATTTCTGAATTTTATTACATTTTCAGATTCCTATTTCACTGGGAATTAACCTAATTTAAATATATCTTCAAAGTACTTTAAATCTGGCTAGACATTTTGGTATTAAAAATAGTTTGGAACCCACAGAAATATGCGAAATTGGCCCTGGCCAACCAAAAAAACGACTGCAATAAATTGCATAAGAAGTTGCCATGAGTTATATATAAATTATTAAAAAAAGAGGGAGTGGTCTGACTTGTGGGCCTGTTTAGTTGACGCATATGCAAGATTTTTTTAGTTATTATATACGTCAACAAACGATTCTAGCAGACATAACTGTTGGATGTCAATCCAATGGTTGTCGTGTTTCTTCAATCTCTGATCTTCTTGCTCCAGCCGCCAAAGCAGCGCCGGCGGGACCGCCTACTCCCGCCTCCCGTTGCCGGTTGTGCTACCGCGCAGGCCTCAGCGCCCCCTACTACTCCCACCGCTGGCCAGGGCATCCCTCTACTCACCCACACCCCCTATTATTCTGCGGCGACGGCAGCCTCACACCGCAGCCGAACCGGTGAACACTCGTACTCCTCTCCGCATGGGCATCCACTGCCGCGTCTTCCCCGGCTCCGCGTCGTCCCCTTCCTATGCCTCGCCGTCGTCCACCGCCGTGGTGCTCTCGGCGCGGCGTGGTCAATGTGGTCAACGACCGACTTCCATCGAAAGAGTACTGTACGTGGAGAGGCTGACAGCTGGGTCCACGGTAGCCGCAAGGAAGTGCCTCCTTATTATGCGGAAAATAATTATTCCTCCACCTGACAGCGGGGACCCACCGGACGGGCCACCAGTATTTTGCGAAAAAAATCGTTTCCCCCTGACTGCTGGGACCCACCGGATGGGCCACCGTATTTCACGAAAAAAAAACGTTCCCCCCGCTGTCAGCTCGGACCCACCGGAAGTGCCTCCTTATTACGCACAAAAAAATGAATACTCCCCCAGCTAGCTGGGACCCACCTTGGTGGGAGGCTGACTTGTGGGCCTACTAAGTTGACGGGGACAAAGGGCTTTGTCAACTTACTCAATATGAACGCTTCTAGCTCCAGTGAACATACGATGTCCATCCAACGGCCGTAGTGCTTCTTCAACCTCTGGTCTTCTTGCTCCAGCCGCCCAAAGCAGCGTCGGCCGTGCCGCATGCTCCTGCCTCTCGTGGCTGGCTGTGCTGCCGCACAGGCCTCACCGCCCCCTACTATTTCCACCGCTGGCCAGGCCCTACGACGACGGCAGCCTCACACCGCAGCCGAACCAGTGAACCCTCGTACTCCTCTCCGCGCAGGCTTCCACTGTCGCGTCATCCCCGGCTCCGCGTCGTCCCCTTCCTAGGCCTCGCCGTCATCCACCGCCGTGGTGCTCTCGGCGCGGCGTGGTCAATGTGGTCAACGACCGACTTCCATCGGAAGAGTACTATGCGTGGAGACGCTGACAGCTGGGTCCACGGCCGCAGCAAGGAAGTGCCTCCTTATTACGCGCAAAATAATTATTCCTCCACCTGATAGCGGGGACCCACCGGACGGGCCACCGGTATTTTGCAAAAAAATCGTTTCCCCCTGACTGCTGGGACCCACCGGACGGGCCACCGTATTTCGCGAAAAAAACGTTCCCCCGTTGTCAGCTCAGACCCAGCGGAAGTGCCTCCTTATTACGCACAAAAAATGAATACTCCCCCGGCTAGCTGGGACCCACCTTGGTGGGAGGCTGACTTGTGGGCCTACTAAGTTGACGAGGATGAAGGGCTTTGTCAACTTAGTCAATATGAACGATTCTAGCTCCAGTGACCGTACGATGTCCATCCAACGGCCGTAGTGCTTCTTCAACCTCTGGTCTTCTTGCTCCAGCCGCCCAAAGCAGCGCTGGTCGTGTCGCATGCTCCTGCCTCCCGTGGCCGGTTGTGCTGCCGCGGAGGCCTCACCGCCCCCTACTATTCCCACCGCTGGCCAGGCCCTGCGGAGACGGCAGCCTCACACCGCAGCCGAACCAGTGAACCCTCGTACTCCTCTCCTCGCGGGCTTCCACTGCCGCGTCTTCCCCGGCTCCGCGTTGTCCCCTTCCTAGGCCTCGCCATCGTCCACCGCCGTGGTGCTCTCGGCGTGGCGTGGTCAATGTGGTCAACGACCGACTTCCATCGGAAGAGTACTGTGCATGGAGACGCTGACAGCTGGGTCCACGGCCGCAGCAAGGAAGTGCCTCCTTATTACGCGCAAAATAATTATTCCTCCAGCTGACAGCGGGGACTGAAAGTGCGTTATATCGACTAGAGGGGGGGTGAATAGGCGATTTTTATGAAAGTCTTCAAAACGTGGAAGTTATGAAGACAAACAATAGACGTAAACCTATTACCATGCAGCGGAAGGTAGACTACACTAGGCAAGCCATAGTCAAGTATTCAATAAAGTGAAAGCACAATGACTTAATGGCAGCAATGTAGTAAGGATCAGGTAGGAAGATATTATGAAGCCATACAGAACATGCAGTCACTCAGTGAAGACAAAAGATAGTGCAAACATACAATGACTTCACAAGGAGCAACAGTAAGTAAAGGGAAGGGAAGATGAAACCAGTGACACGCTGAAGACAATGATTTGTTGGACCAGTTCTAGTTGTTGTGACAACTATACGTCTGGTTAGGGTGGATAGGTATTTCAACCTTAGGACACACAGTCCCGGACACCCAGTCCTGAACACGCAGCTCAGGACACCTAGTCCTCACCGTATTCCCCTTGAGCTAAGGTCACACAGACCTCGCCTAATCACTCTGGTAAGTCTTCAAGGTAGACTCCCAAACCTTCACAGACTTCGTTCACCGGCAATCCACAATGTCTCTTGGATGCTCAGAACGCGACGCCTAACCGGATGGAGGATGCACAGTCCTCAAGTGTAATAAGTCTTCAGATCACACAGACAAGAAGATTAAGTGATGCCCAATTCTCTTTGGCTCTGGGTGGTTAGGGCTTTATCCTCGCAAGGAATTCTCTCTCAAAGGCTTCGAGGTGGGTTGCTCTCAAATGACAAAAGCCGTACTCTCAATCTGAGCAGCCAACCATTTATGGTTGTAGGGGGTGGGCTATTTATAGCCACTTGGCAACCCGACCTGATTTGCCCGAAATGACCCTGGGTCACTAAGGAACTGACACGTGTTCCAACGGTCAGATTTCAAACTCACACGGCAACTTTACTTGGGCTACAAGCAAAGCTGACTTGTCCGACTCTGGACAAGATTCGCTCTCGTAGTCTTCACTCGAAGACATAGGTTTTGGTTAGGCATCACTTCAGTCATTCTGACTAGTTCTCTTGGACCCCACTTAACAGTACGGTGGTTCCTATGACTCAACACAAAAGAAAAAGAACTACGAAAGATCTAAGTCTTCGAGCTCCATAGGCTTCATGTGGTGTCTTCTCTTGTCATAGTCTTCAATGTGAATATCTTCATATACCACCTTTGACTTCAATGTCTTCATACATTTTTAGGGGTCATCTCTGGTAGGAAAACCGAATCAATGAGGGACTTCTACCTGTGTTATCCTGCAATTCTCATAAACACATTAGTCCCTCAACTGGGTTTGTCATCAATACTCCAAAACCAACTAGGGGTGGCACTAGATGCACTTAAAATCTCCCCCTTTTTGGTGATTGATGACAAACTAGTTGAAGTTTTCAACGGGGAATATAATCTGTGAAATTGTAAAGGATAAGGAATTGTCTTCATAAGTTGCAAGGGCTCCCCCTGAAGATGTGCATATAAGTAATTTGCTTTTGGAATGCAAATGCACATGGCAGGTTTTACTTGTGGAGATCCACTTCAACTTATGATGACAATCCATTATGCATGTGAAAGTATATGAAGATAATGACAATGCATAATGGAAAATGGACGTCTGCAGAATGATCTAAGTGCGGAATTTATCGTCGCACATGCAGAATTTATCATCGCAAAACAAAGTGGCAAATAAGTAGCAGACGACCATCGATTTTAAGTGTTACAACTCAAAGAACCAAATGTAGCAAAACGAGAGTTGTAAGCACGAAGCAAAATATAAAGGCACCCGCCCATATGGACCCGCTTGAAGACTATCAACCTCATATGCTTCTCCCCCTTTTGTCAGTAAGGATCAAAAAGGTTTGAAGACATAGAGCATCTACTCGTTCCCATGCGGAGTAGGTGAAGTAGCAGGGTCGTTGGTGGTGTTTGGCGGTGCTGAAGAGCTTGGAGCAGAGTTAACGCGTGCTGAAGGAGGTGGTGGTGAAGTAGCATCATCTTCATCCTCGATAACTCTGGCAGTCACTGTTGTAGCAGATGAAGAGAACTCAGAGTCTTCAAGGGATGGAGTTCCTAGCAGCACAGCTCTTCGAGGAGGTGTGGAGTCAAACTTGAATCGCTCAGTGAAGCCATCCTCTTGAAGATCAGCTTCAGAACACATCATCGTGAGCCCTTTCCATGTGCGGCGACAGGTTTCATGGGCAACGAAAGCATTCTTGGTGGCAAGATTGCGAATGCGATTAACATCCACCAAGAGGCTTTTCATCTGACTCTTCAGCCAGTCATGATGCCTATCATGTTTCTGATGAAGAGCCACAAGAAGCTCTCGGTCATTGAGAACACGAGTGCGCTTCTTGGGTCTTGGAGCAGTTGTACTATCAGTGGCTTCAGTAGACGCAGGGTGTGGTGCACGTGTAGTGCCAGCCAAAGGATAAACCCGAGTGACTGCTTCAACTCCTTCAACGTTCTACCAGAAACTTTGATGCTCTGCATTGTGAAGACTCAGAGGTTCCTTTGCAGGCTCAGGATAGATGGCTTCAGTAGAGATATCCACATCAGGCAGAAAAATTCTATGATTGCGAGCAGATGGCTGATATGAGATATCGGAGTGAAGTTTAATTAGCCGCATTACCCATGGGGCGTAGAATTTCAAGCCAAACAGATCAGAGCCTGATGCAGCAAGTTGGCGGGTGAATAAGTCCTGTGCATTGAAGCATTTGCCATGAAGAATATAGAAGACCAAAGTCTTCATTGCACCCTCAAGCTTGGCATTTGGAGAGTGCCCTTTGATGGGCCAGAGAGTTTGCCTGATGATGTGATAGATGGTTCTTGGCAGATACTCAAGGTCTTCAACGAAGAACTCTGTTGGATAAGCAACATCTTGGGGCAATGGCTTCATCATGATGAGCATCTGACTCATATCAGGTTCCGGCCTCTTAAAGATGCTCTCAATAGCTTCAGTATGCAGCTGACAGCCATGCTCGTAGAGATCGCCAGGAGTGGGCAAACCAGTGAGCTCAATGATGTCAAATGCATTGGCTTCGTGATGAATGTTTCCGGTCATCCACTCCAGGACCCAAGTCTTCGGATCTCTGCTGTACCCGCGGATGTGAAGTGTGGCATAGAATTGGAGCAGCAGCTCTTCATTCCAATGCTCTTGGTCAGTAACAAACGGCAGCAGTCCAACTTCCTTGAAGCAATCCAAAGCTTCTTCCAGACAGGGCAGACCAGCTATGGCTTCAATGTCAAGGCGCTTGTATGGGAAGATGTGACCTTGGTTGTAAAGAATGCATGAGTAATAGCTTCGCTGAGGATAGCTCCAGAACCGATCAGATGATATCCTTTCCCTTGAGTAGGGGTTCCTGGAGCTATCGAAGAATGTGTTGTCTGCCCTGAAGCCATTGATATTGAAGGAGCCAGGTGCTGATGCAGGACCTGGGAACCTTGGCAATCTTGGGATTGGCTTCTGGACCTGAGGCCTGTGCTCAACATGATAGTCAAACTATGGACCGGCAGCAGACTCAGGAACAGAAGTGACTGGATCAGTGGCTTCATTGTCTTCTTCTTCCGTTGGGGAGGGCTCCACATTAGCTTCATTGGTGGTTGTGGCAGCCTCAAGATTTTCATCCTCCACTTGACGAGTTGGAGGGTCGGTCACAAGCACGTTCTCCTTGAGAACTGCTTCTTGGTGGGACAGGGGAGTGGGAACTTGTGGGACTTCTTCTTTTGCGGCTGATGCAGCCGGATTGTCTTTAGCAGAGACTTGAGGCCTTGGACCTTTGCAAAGCCTGCGCAACGCGGGTGACGCCTGTGGAGTTGGAGTGGGCTGGGCCTCATAGTCTTCTTCCTCTTGTGGGCGATCTGCCCACGAAGCATCCTGTGCAATTGGCGTCAGTGGACGACCAATGCTGATGAGTTTGCTGTTTTCAAGCTGAGGAAGGACTGCACCATCTTCTACATTGTCATGTTGACCAATGTCTTCAGCAGCGATGGGATCAGCTGCTGGAAAGTCTTCAGCTTCATGTGCCTCTGTGGAAGCAGGCTCATGGATGGTCATTTGGCGTTCAGCTTCAGGGTAGACCATAGAAATGGGTTCAACTATTAAGGGCTCTATGGGAGCAGCCCGATCTTTCTTGGTCTTTCTCTTCTTCTTGGAGGGGGCAGTTGGAGAGGCTTCAGAATGTTTCCTCTTCCTGGCTTCAGCCTCAGCAGTCCTTGTCTTCTTGAGCTCTGAAGCGGTTGACCGGCTTTTTGGCTTCGAGCCAGTCAGTCTAGTTGGGAAGACAATCGGAACTGCTTCCTGCCTTGGTGCGTCAGGTTCAGCCGTAGCAGACTTCTTCTTCTTCTTCTTTGCGGCCATCCTGGGGTCAATGCCAGGACGCCCAAGGGCCTTGCGCTTCTTAGCCTCATTGTAGGCTTGCACACATCTGTCAACCAGAGTCTTCATGTGCTCACGCGAACCCTGAGCTTCTGCATGTTTCTTTACAAAGGCTTCCTTGAGCTCGTGCATCATACTCTTGAAGTTCTTCACTTCCTACACGCTGAGCTTGACCATATGCTTCTTGAACTGAGCCTTTTCATAGTCAATCTTTTGCTTCAGTTCAACAATGCGCTGGGCAATGGTGAGTTCTGAAGCAATGGCGCCTTGGAAGGCGACACTGAGGCCAATTGGTAGCTGCAGATCTTCAAAGCTGATGTTTGGCATGTCAAACCACTCGTCAATGAAGTTGTTGATGATGGTCACATCAAAGAGAGGCAGATCATTGAAGATTTCTGCTTCTTCTTTGCTCTTGATGAGTTTCTCAAGAGCGTCATCTGCTAGATCTTCATCACTTGACAGATCAATGTCGTCATTGCGCAGAATGGTAGCAGCAGTTAGCTCTTGTCCGGTGTGAGACAGAGTCTTCGTGACCTTCTGGGGCTTGGAGATGCGAGATAAGTCTTCGGACTGCACACTATCTTCAGGAGGTGCAGTTGCCAGTGGCTTCGCCCGTGAGATTTTTGGTGAGGGGGCAGGCTTTAAAGCTTTAGGCTTCTTCAGTTTCTTTGTCTTCGGCGCTGCAGGCGCTTCTTCAGCGTCAGCTGCAGGCTCATTCACTGCAGTCCCTTGAGCTAAGATGCGGGTGATGAGGCCTTCAAGGTTGTCGAAAGGACCGATGACATTGGGTTCTGCATGTCGTGTGCCATCTGCCCTTGGTGCTGAGGGACCAGGGTGGAAGTCTAACCCCAAAGTCTTCTTGTTCTGCTTCGCTGAGTTCTGGGCAAACTAGAAGTTGCGCTTGAACAGATTGTCGTCACGACACCATAGTAGTGACGATGGATGTGCATCATCAGGCTGTGGCCCACGGACCATGCAGGGATAGAAGCCTTATGCAATGGCTTCATCTTTGGACCTGGGTAGAAGATTCTTGTACAGGATGTCTCCCCACGGTCTCTTGATGGCATTTTTCTCAGCATATTCCTGGGTTACAAATCGGTATTTGAACCATTGTTCTGCCCAATATCTTCGAATCCATTGGATTCGGGTCTTGCGCTGATTGTAATCCTCTTCAGGATCTATCTTGTACAGTTCTGAGAGTTCTTCTGGCAGATCGCTGGATGTTTCTCCATGACGCTTTCTGCCACCCTTCCTTGCTGCTTTCTCTGAAGCCATAAACTTTAACTTGAAAGGCTTCAACACATTCAAAGGCTTCAAAGGTTTTCGCTTGCTGGACCAACAGGAACTGGCTTTGGGAGAATTAATGTGATGCTGTTAGAGTTCTGCAAATGAATGCAGACTATGAGAACCAAAGGATTCTCCCACGGACATGTACCTGTGATAGCATTAAGGTGCGAGGGAAGGGGAAGAGGTCATATGCATTCTCAGAAGATTTTGAAGATAAATCAGTTTATAAGACATTGACCTCATCATGCGAAGACATTCACTCATAGATAAGGAGTTGGTTCCAGATTTGTACGAATCCACAGATCAGTACAAGTGAGGAATCTAACTACTTTGTGAAGCATAAGTGAATATACTAGGCATGTTATGAGATACAGTATGAGAGAGATCTAACTTGTGTGAATAGAAACTGCTTGTGGTAGAAAGTGACAAATCCATAGGATCAACGGTGTTGTAAAAAGGAAGTTTTATTTACCACACTAAGAACTTCTAGACGAAGTGGAAGATGAGGCCGAGCAGTTCGATCTTTCGTGCCCTAACTTGGTGACGGAAGACACCTATGGCGACGGCGGAGAGAACGATGTCTGCGGTCGGCGTGAAGACGGCGTCGGAGAGGTTGCGGCAGCAAAGCGCTTCGTCGCCGGCGTCGTCGAGGGCTAGCGGTGGCGCTAGGGTTCGTGCGAGAGTGGAAGAAGAGATAATGACCGATGTGAAGTGTGTATTTATAGGTACATGGGCAGCACTGCGCTATCACACAGGTGCCCCTGTCGATTCGCATCTGAGGAACACATGGCCATTATGCGGAGTTTTGGGGTTTGTTCCACATCCCACGCACGCCTTGATTGTCGGGTGGTCGTTCCTACTTCTCCGGGTTTCATGTGGAGGAATGAGCATTGAAAACGGACTTAATGGTTGTCTCTGTATCTTCTGCTGACAAGGAGGTAGAGAAGACATTCGACAGTTTCAATAGAATGCATATGATTTGGAGAGATAGAATTTGAGATAGAAAGCATAGAGAGGTTAGGGTCCGATCACATTCACTTAGTTCAAAAAAATCAACAATGAAGACATAGCTATAAGTGAATGCTATGGAGGACAGAACACTAATATATATATATAATCAACATAGTGAAGATAATCATGAAGATATGTTGAGATCGAAGCCAAATCAAATGTGAAGACATTGGAAGGTAACGCCATGAGTGAAACACTTCAAAATATAACATTTGGTGGTGGCGTTACCCACCGTATAGGAAGTATTAGACCCAGACACGGCGCACAATTATCGTGGCGCTCCGAAGTCAAATTCCACATTAATGTATTCACACTTAGAATTTATGTCTTCATTGATTGAAGATATACTTTACTTCGTGTGTTGCACATCTAAGTCATCAATATGCATTAGGGTTAGGATGTGTGCCTGATCACAGGACATTTGAGGATTCCAGGATATTTAGCTCACACCGTAACTTGCAAAATCTCTTCTCATCCAAGGGCTTGGTGAAGATATCTGCCAATTTCTCTTCAGTGTTGACGTGTATGATATCAATATCTTCCTTCACAACATGATCTCTGAGAAAGTGATGACGAATTTCAATGTGCTTTGTCTTCGAGTGCTGAACTGGGTTGTTGGCGATCTTGATGGCGCTTTCGTTGTCGCAGTAAAGTGGCACTTGCTTCAGATGAATGCCATAGTCCTTGAGTGTTTGCTTCATCCACAGAAGCTGAGCGCAGCAAGATCCAGCAGCAATGTATTCAGATTCAGCAGTGGAGAGAGATACACAGTTCTGCTTCTTTGAAGACCAACATACAAGTGATCGTCCCAGAAAGTGACATGTGCCTAATGTAGACTTGCGATCAACTTTGTCACTGGCATAATCAGCATCCGAGAATCCAACCAGATCAAACTCTGAGCCCTTTGGATACCATAACCCTAGAGTTGGGGTGTGAGCCAAATATCGAAGAATTCGCTTCACAGCTAAGTGATGCGACTCCTTTGGTGCCGCTTGAAATCGAGCACACATGCAAACACTAAGCATAATATCTGGCCTAGATGCACATAGATAAAGTAAAGAACCAATCATGGAGCGGTATACCTTTTGATCAAACTCTTTACCATTGTTGTCAGGACCCAGATGATGTTTGGCTGGCATTGGTGTTGTGAAGCCTTTGCAGTCTTGCATACCGAACTTCTTCGGGCAATCTTTGAGATGCTTCTCTTGAGATATGAAGATGCCGTTGCGTTGTTGTCATATTTGAAGACCGAGGAAGAACTTCAGCTCTCCCATCATGGACATCTGATATTGCTCTTGCATCATATATCCAAACTCTTCATTGTACCTCTGATTGGTGCAGCCGAAGATAATGTCATCCACATATATTTGGCACACAAACAGTTCACCATCATATGTCTTCGTGAAGAGAGTGGGGTCTAGGGAACCAGGTATGAAGCCTTTGCTCTTCAGGAAGTATTTGAGTGTGTCATACCAGGCCCGAGGGGCTTGTTTGAGGCCATACAGTGCCTTGTTGAGCTTGTATACCATGTCAGGATGTTTTGGATCTTCAAAGCCAGGCGGTTGTGCAACATACACTTCTTCTTCAATCTTGCCATTGAGAAAAGCACTCTTCACATCCATTTGATATAGAAGTATGTTATGATGATTTGCATAGGCCAGCAATATGCGTATGGCTTCAAGTCTAGCCACAGGAGCAAATGTTTCATCGAAGTCAATGCCTTCCACTTGAGTATATCCTTGAGCAACCAGACGAGCTTTGTTTCTAACAACTTGACCATGTTCATCTTGCTTGTTGCGGTATATCCATTTGGTGCCTATTATATTGTGCTTCCGTGGATCAGTACGCTTAACTAGTTCCCATACATTATTCAGCTCAAACTGTTGAAGCTCTTCTTGCATAGCTTGAATCCATTCAGGTTCCATGAAGGCTTCTTCAACTTTCTTGGGTTCTGTTATTGAGACGAATGCGAAGTTCCCACAGAAATTTGGTAGCTGAGTTGCCCTTGAACGAGTGAGTGGACCGGGTGCATTGATGCTATCAATTATTCTTTCAATCTGCACTTCATTGGGAACGCGAGGATGTACAGGGCGAAGACTTTGCTCTTGCTGATCATTGGCGTTGTTAGAAGGAATGTCTTCAGGCTGAGCATTGTCTTCATGTTGATCAGGTGCTGAGATGATAAGTTCTTCTTCAGGATGAGCTTCAGAAGGTATAATTTCTCCAGTTCCCATTAGCTTGATTAATTCACTGGATGGAACTTCATCTAGCACATTTGGCAGTTGCTCTCTTTGTGAACCATTGGTCTCATCGAACCGCACATCCACTGTTTCAACCACTTTGTAATGAAAGAGATTGAAGACTCTGTAGGAGTGCGAATCCTTTCCATATCCAAGCATAAAACCCTCATGTGCTTTTGGTGCAAACTTAGAGGTGTGATGTGGGTCCTTGATCCAGCACCTTGCGCCAAATACTCTGAAGTAACTGACATTTGGCTTCTTGCCAGTAAGGAGCTCATAAGATGTCTTGTTCAAAAGCTTGTGAAGATAAACACGATTGATTGTATGGCATGCAGTATCAATGGCTTCAGGCCAGAATTTTCTTGGGGTCTTGTATTCATCTAGCATCGTTCTGGCCATCTCAATGAGTGTTCTGTTCTTGCGTTCGACGACGCCATTCTGCTGTGGTGTGTACGGGGCTGAGAATTCATGTGTGATGCCCAAGGTATCAAGATATGTATCAAGGCTAGTGTTCTTGAATTTAGTGCCATTGTCACTTCTGATGTGCTTTATCTTGGCGCCAAAATTGTTCATAGCTCGATTGGTGAAACATCTGAAGACATCCTGCACTTCAGTCTTGTAAAGGATTATCAGCACCCAAGTGTATCTAGAATAATCATCAACAATAACGAAGCCATAGAGGCAAGCAGCAGTAGTAAGAGTTGAGTAATGAGTGGGACCGAAAAGATCCATGTGAAGCAGTTCGAAGGGTCGAGTAGTGGTCATGATTGTCTTCGAGGGATGTTTGGCCCTCGTCATCTTCCCTGCTTCACAGGCACCGCATAAGTGATCTTTCTTGAACTTGATGCCCTCGATGCCTATGACATGCTTCTTCTTTGCCAGGGTGTGGAGGTTCCTCATGCCAGTATGCCCAAGCCTCCGATGCCAGAGCCAGCATTCTGAAGCTTTTGCTAGAAGACATACGGCAAGCTATGGTCCTGCTGAGAAATCTACTACGTACAAATCATCTTTTTGATACCCTTCAAACACTAGAGACTTGTCAGATTCCATTAGTACAAGGCAACGATATTTTCCAAATATTACGATCATGTTCAAATCGCAAAGCATTGAGACAGACATTAAGTTGAAGCCAAGGGATTCAACAAGCATGACTTTATCCATGTGTTGATCCCTTGAGATTGCAACTCTACCTAGACCCAATACCTTGCTTTTACCAGTGTCAGCAAATGTGATGTGGCTCTTGTCGGATGGACGTAAGGTTGAGTCCATAAGAAGACTTCTTTTTCCAGTCATGTGATTTGTACACCCACTATCAATAATCCATTCTGAAGATGCTGGTGTCGTACCCTACAGTGCAGTTAGGGGGATAGGCTTCACCAAGAGCATTGTGAAGCAAAAAAAATTGACGAACCAGTGGGTTATGAAAGCTTAGATCCAGATTAGGACTAATAGGGAGAGTAGCAAGCGATTCAGGAACGAAGTACATAGTAAGACCATTTGGGCATTTGATCTTGCGCCCTACAAGATGTTTAAGGTCCCCAGCAATGGCGTCAGACGATTTTGGTTTTCTGCTGGAGACCTTTCCCTGCAAAAGAGAGTTAAGCTTTCTTAGCCACCCACATCTTCAAGGGTGGCTGAGAAGCAATAAGTCTAAGTGCAGCATCTGAGAATTTTGGCTTTGGAGCCCTAGCAAACAGTCTTGCAGGCAGACAATAGTACTCATAAGGATAAGCAGAATAGTTCTTGGTCTTATGAACATGGCGGTTTGATGAACCGCTTTCATATTCATATGCCTGAGTATGGTTTCCCTGCAAAACATTTGCGTTAGTGCGACTCAGGTGAGTCATCTGTCTGTATGAAGCCTTTGGACTGTATGAAGCCTTTGGTCTGAGGTTTGTCTTCTTCACGTGAGGTGTCATGATGACATTCACAGGAAGATTCTCCAGACACTTTTTCGAAACCCAGATCTTCTTCATAGGCGGTCCATTCCTGCAGTTAGTACCAATGTACCTGGCAAACACTTCACCATTCTGATTCTTAAACAGTATATAGTTTGCATCAAAGGATTCATCAATGATAATGGGGTTAGCACAAGTGAAGCCAGATAGATTGGTTGGGTCTGCTGAAGGTTCCTTTGCAGCAACCCACATGGTTTTGGGGTACTGCTCAGGTTTCCAGTAAGAGCCATCAGCATTCATTTTCCTTACAAACCCAACACCCTCTTTCCTCGGGTTTCGGTTCAGTATCTGCTTTTTGAGGACATCACATAGTGTCTGATGCCCTTTAAGACTTTTGTACATCACTGTTTCAAGCAATGTCTTCAACCTAGCATTCTCATCAGCAATAGCAGTGGTATCCTCAGCAGAGGGGTTAGTTACCACATCAATAGTTGAAGATATTGCAACAGTAGTAGCAGTAGAACATTCAGCAACAAAAGTAGCATTATCACGCTCAATGCATTTAAGACATGGTGGTTCAAATCCTTCCTGAGCGGGACTGATCTGTTTGGCACGAAGTGACTCGTTTTCCTTTTGAAGATCTTCATGAACCGCTCTCAATTTCTCAAGATCTTGCTTCCTTTGAAGATAATCATAGGAAAGCTTTTCATGAGTTGTTGAGAGAGTTTCATGACGACTTTCAAGTTCCTGATACTTAACGTGAAGATTTTTTATGTCTTCAATTAAGGATTCAGATCGAGTCATTTCAGCACCTAACAGATCATCGCTTCTGTCTAACAGTTTTTGAATATGTTCCATAGCTTTTTGTTGTTCAGTTGCAATTTTAGCAAGTGTTCTGTAGCTGGGTTTTGAATCACAATCAGAGTCATCGTCACTAGATGTTTGATAGTGAGTAGTGCGTGTGTTTACCTTGGCACCGCGTGCCATGAAGCAGTAGGTAGAAGCGGAGTAGTCCTTGTCATTTGCATCGGTGTCGGTGACGAGGTCATTGTCTTCAGTATTGAAGATGGACTTGGCAACGTATGTTGTAGCCAGACTTGCGACGCCTGAGTCGGACTCCTCCTCAGACTCCACCTCCGCCTCCTCAGAAGTGGACTCCTCCTCTGAATCCATTTCCTTGCCAACAAACGCACGTGCCTTGCCAGATGAGCTCTTCTTGTGTGATGAAGACTTTGAGGAAGACTTGGAAGAAGACTTTGAATATTTCTTCTTCTTCTTGTCGTCAGAGTCATATTCCTTGCTCTTCTTCTTCTTTTGTTCTCATTGTCCCACTGTGGACACTCAGAGATGAAGTGGCCAAGTTTCTTGCACTTGTGACATGTTTTCTTCTTGTAGTCATGAGCAGAAGCTTCATCATTCCTTGAGCTTGATCGAGAAGACTTTCTGAAGCCTTTCTTCTTGGTGAATTTTTGGAACTTCTTCACGAGCATAGCAAGTTCCCTTCCAATGTCTTCGGGATCATCAGAACTGCTGTCAGATTCTTCTTCAGATGAGGAGACAGCTTTTGCCTTCAAGGCACGAGTTCGCCCATAGTTTGGACCGTAGATATCTCTTTTCTCAGAAAGCTGAAACTCATGTGTGTTGAGCCTCTCAAGTATGTCAGATGGATCGAGTGTCTTGAAATCAGGACGTTCTTGAATCATCAGGGCTAGGATGTCAAACGAACTATCAAGTGATCTCAGTAGCGTCTTGACGACTTCATGTTTGGTGATCTCAGTAGCGCCGAGGGCTTGAAGCTCATTTGTGATGTCAGTGAGTCGGTCAAATGTGTGCTAGACATTCTCATTGTCATTTCGCTTGAAGCGGTTGAAGAGGTTGCGAAGGACACTGATTCTCTGATCTCTCTGGGTTGAGATGCCTTCATTGACCTTGGACAGCCAGTCCCAGACCAGCTTAGATGTCTTCAAAGCACTCACACGGCCATACTGTCCTTTGGTCAGATGACCACAGATGATATTTTTGGCAGTGGAGTCCAGTTGAACGAATTTCTTGACATCAGCAGCAGTGACACCTTCTCCATCCTTGGGAACGCCGTTCTCGACGACATACCATAGGTCGACGTCAATGGCTTCAAGATGCATGCGCATCTTATTCTTCCAGTAGGGATATTCAGTTCCATCGAAGACGGGGCACGCAGCGGAGACTTTAATTATCCCTGCAGTTGACATAGCTAAAACTCCAGGTGGTTAAACCAAATCACATAGAACAAGGGAGCACCTGGCTCTGATACCAATTGAAAGTGCGTTATATCGACTAGAGGGGGTGAATGGGCGATTTTTATGAAAGTCTTCAAAACGTGGAAGTTATGAAGACAAACGATAGACGTAAACCTATTACCATGCAGCGGAAGGTAGACTACACTAGGCAAGCCATAGTCAAGTATTCAATAAAGTGAAAGCACAATGACTTAATGGCAGCAATGTAGTAAGGATCAGGTAGGAAGATATTATGAAGCCATACAGAACATGCAGTCACTCTGTGAAGACAAAAGATAGTGCAAACATACAATGACTTCACAAGGAGCGACAATAAGTAAAGGGAAGGGAAGATGAAACCAGTGACACGCTAAAGACAATGATTTGTTGGACCAGTTCCAGTTGCTGTGACAACTGTACGTCTGGTTAGGGCGACTTGGTATTTAAACCTTAGGACACACAGTCCCGGACACCCAGTCCTGAACATGCAGCTCAGGACACCCAGTCCTCACCGTATTCCCCTTGAGCTAAGGTCACACAGACCTCGCCCAATCACTCTGGTAAGTCTTCAAGGTAGACTCCCAAATCTTCACAGACTTCGTTCACCGGCAATCCACAATGTCTCTTGGATGCTTAGAACGCGACGCCTAACCGGATGGAGGATGCACAGTCCTCAAGTGTAATAAGTCTTCAGATCACACAGACAAGAAGACTTAAGTGATGCCCAATTCTCTTTGGCTCTGGGTGGTTAGGGCTTTATCCTCGCAAGGAATTCTCTCTCAAAGGCTTTGAGGTGGGTTGCTCTCAAACGACAAAAGCCATACTCTCAATCTGAGCAGCCAACCATTTATGGTTGTAGGGGGTGGGATATTTATAGCCACTTGGCAACCCGACCTGATTTGTCCGAAATGACCCTGGGTCACTAAGGAACTGACACGTGTTCCAAGGGTCAGATTTCAAACTCACACGGCAACTTTACTTGGGCTACAAGCAAAGCTGACTTGTCCGACTCTGGACAAGATTCGCTCTCATAGTCTTCACTCGAAGACATAGGTTTTGGTTTAGGCATCACTTCAGTCATTCTGACTAGTTCTCTTGGACCCCACTTAACAGTACGGTGGTTCCTATGACTCAACACAAAAGAAAAAGAACTACGAAAGATCTAAGTCTTCGAGCTCCATAGGCTTCATGTGGTGTCTTCTCTTGTCATAGTCTTCAATGTGAATATCTTCATATACCACCTTTGACTTCAATGTCTTCATACATTTTTAGGGGTCATCTCTGGTAGGAAAACCGAATAAATGAGGGACTTCTACCTGTGTTATCCTGCAATTCTCATAAACACATTAGTCCCTCAACTGGGTTTGTCGTCAATACTCCAAAACCAACTAGGGGTGGCACTAGATGCACTTACAGGGACCCACCGGACGGGCCACCGTATTTCACGAAAAAAACATTTGCCCCTGACTGCTGGGACCCACCAGCTACATCTTCGCATGCAAGGAAGTGCCTGACAGTCGGGACCCACCTAGTCGAAGCGTATGTAGCGTTGTCATTCTGGTCGCGAACGTGTACATACATATATACTGGTCGATGTAGAGGTGCGCACATGTCGTAGTAGAGGCGCGCACGTAGCATGTACACATACGTACAACGGCTAGGGTGCAAGAAAGAAAATACGGCCACGTATGTGAACATACGGGCGGGGTCTAGAACGCCTACTCGCGCATACGTACGGCCAGGGCTCGTGTACATGGCTGGGTCGGAACGGAGAAACAGTATCGTCGTCGTGTTCATGGGGAGGCAACGGAATGCGTCGTGTTCATGGGGAGGCAACGGAATGCGTCGTGTTCATGGGGAGGCAACGGAATGCGTCGTGTTCATCGGGAGGGCTTGGACGGAACAGGCGATGGAAACGAGGCCTGGCGTACCACAGAACGGAGGAAACGGCCTTGTGTTCGACCGGCCACGTTCGAAACGGGATCCTGTTGATCGGGAGGGGTCTGGCGTACCGCAAAACGGAGGAAACGGACCTCCTACGGTCGAAACGGGGGTCCTGTTCATCGGGAGGGGTGTGGCGTACCGCAAAACGGGACTCCACGGGATACTGTTCATCTCCACCGTCGACCCCCTCCAGCCTCCACGAGCTACTGTTCATCCACCGTCGACCTCCTCCAGCCTCCACCTGCGACTGTTCATCCATGGGCTCCTGTTCATCCAGCCTCCACCGCGCGCTACTCCACCGGCTACTGTTCAACCAGCCCTCTCCACGGGCTCCTGTTCAACCACCCCTCCATGGGCTACTGTTCATCCTGCCCTCCACCGTCCACTGTTCATCCTGCCCTCCACGGGGTGGTCCTGTTCATCCAGCCCTCCATAGGGTCCTGTTCATCCAGCCCCAACCGGCTCGATCGATCGGGGTCCTGTTCATCCAGAGGCAACACCACGGGGTCCTGTTCATCCACCCCCACCGGGAACTGTTCATCCAACCCCCCCCCCCACAACGCTCACTCTTCATCCAGAGGCAGCATCGATTGGCTTTAGTTAGCAGCAGTAGCAAAGGAATCGCTCGATCGGGTTCAGTTAACAGCCATCGATCGATTGCTCGGGTTCAGTAACGCGTAGCCTGCAGTGCAATCGCTTGGGTTAAGTTAGAGCCCAATGCCTCGCTCGGGTTCAGTTAGAGCCAACACCTCGCACACACGCGCGTATGTGTACGAGAGAAGCGCGCATCGCTCGGCCCCCGACCTCCCACCGTAACCGGGAACTCCCCGAAATTTTCCTCGCCCTCGCTTCTACCACGTTTTTTCCGTCATGGACGGCCCAAAGAATGTCATGCAGCTGCGTCTCCAGCCCGCCCAGGACGAAAAGCCCATTTTCTGTCATGATTTTTTGTCATAGAAGTAGGAGCCCACCACATCTATGATGATACCGGGTTTTGTCACAATTATCGTCCTAGAAGTGTCATATGTATGACAGAAAAAAAATTGTTCGGCCCAAAATGTCACGGATGTGTTTTTTTTTGTAGTGGTTAGTGAACCTCACAAATCTGAATATAAACACTTTCTTGCTAGTATTACTGTTGGGGAATCTAGGGAAATCACACAAGCTACCATAGGGAGCATTCATTTCTCTTCCATACATTATTTTGCTCTCTTCATTGGTAGATGCATTAATGGTAAAGATGAGGCTTGTCACATGTGTGTTCCAGATCTTAGTGTCCTCAAGAGTGCGGTATTAGGTGATAAACAATATAACTTGGGGGCCATTTGTTGCATGTAGGTTGCATCACAACAATATAAGTGGAGATTTTTTTGGTGGAATTTATGTAACTCGTGTAGCTAACTATCTTGATATACCCATATGTGGAAATGATATTGAGTTACCTCCTGCTTACCTAGATTATAATGCCATGGTTCGCCATCAGTTTGTTGAGAGGAATGAACAATTCCTCCAGTACCAACTAATCTTTGACAGATGGCGCACTGTCCATGTTGCTCTCCCTGCTCCTACTTTCTTTGACTTTCAGGCAAAAAGGAGATATGCTATAGCCAGGGAGGAGGCAAACGAGTACGAGAGGAGGACGGAGGCAGCTCGCCTTCAAGCTGCAGCTCGTCAGGCAGTAGCTGCTGCATCTCAGTACGACCCCAGCTACAACTTTGGATATCCACCAGGCCAGCCATGGCCCTAGACCAACTTAGGCCAAAAGCCTAAGCTTGGGGGAGTACGTATTTCTCACCGACATTACATTCATGTTCACACACTCATGCCAATTGTCGGTGCTCATACTTTTTCATTGTACTATCCATGCTAGTTTATTTTCTTTTCCAGCTTTCTTCTTCCGTGTTTGAAAAAACCTTAAGAAAACCCCCAAAATATTAGTTGGAGCTTTTAGCTAGTTTACTTTCCATGCCTGTAGTAGTACTAATTAAAAAGAAAACCCAAAAAGATTTCTCGTTCTTCTTTTGCTTGTTGGGAGCTTTCCCGTGTAAATAGTTTCTTTTCTTTTCTTTTCTTTGGGGTTGAGAGGAGAAGACCACGATGAAAATGTTGAGTGGCTCTCATATGCATTATTGTTGATCTAACCAAGAGCCCATATTACCTTGTCTTCTCCCTTGTATTGAATGCTTGTAGATTCCAGCTTAGTCCAATGCACGTGCACTATTATTATTATCCACACTGTCCGGTTGTGCAAGTGAAAGGCAATAATGATGGTATATGATGGACTGATTGAGATGAGAAAAGCTGGTATGAACTCGACCTGTCTTGTTTTTGTAAATATGATTAGTTCATCATTCCTGATTCAGCCTATTATGAATGAAAAATGTTTGCAATGACAATTAGAGATTATAGTTTCTCATGCCAGGCTTAATTAGCTAGGAGTTTATAATGGTTTACCTTGCATGCCAACATGCTATTAAAATGGTTGTGATGTGGTATGATAGGGTGGTATCCTCCTTTAAACGATTCGAGTGGCTTGACTTGGCACATGTTCACGCATGTAGTTGAAACAAAATCAACATAGCCTCCACGATATTTATGTTCATGGTAAATTATGTCCTACTCATGCTTGCACTCAGTGTTGATTAATTTTAATGCATGTTCATGACTGTTGTTGCTCTCTAGTTGGTCGCTTCCCAGTCTCTTTCTAGCCTTCACTTGTACTAAGCGGGAATACTGCTTGTGCATCCACTTCCATAAACCCCAAAAGTTATTCCATATGAGTCCACCATACCTTCCTATATGCGGTATCTACCTGCCGTTCTAAGTAAATCTGTATGTGCCAAACTCTAAACCTTCAAATGAAATTCTGTTTTGTATGCTCGAATAGCTCATGTATCAACTAGGATTGTCTATATTTTCCAGGCTAGGTGGGTTATTCTCAAAAGGAGTGGACTCCGCTCCTCATTCACGAGAAAATGGCTGGTAACCGGGATGCCCAGTCCCATGCTTAAATTAAAATAATTGCAAACAAAACTCCCCCAGGATTGTTGTTAGTTGGAGGCACCCGTTATTTCGGACAAGCCATGGATTGATGTTTGTTGGTGGTAGGGGGAGTATAAACTTTACCATTCTGTTTGGAACCACCTATAATGTGTGTAGCATGGAAGATATCGAGATATCTTGGTTGTTATGTTGATAATGAAAGTATACCTGAGGGGGTCCTGGATTAGGGGGTGTTCGGATAGCCGAATTATACCTTCAGCCGGACTCCTGGACTATGAAGATACAAGATTGAAGACTCCGTCCCATGTCCGGAAGGGATTTTCCTTGGCGTGGAAGGCAAGCTTGGCGATACGGATGTTCAGATCTCCTACCATTGTAACCGACTCTATGTAACCCTAACCCTATCCGGTGTCTATATAAACCAGAGGGTTTTAGTCCATAGGACAACATACACATTAACAATCATACCATAGGCTAGCTTCTAGGGTTTAGCCTCTCTAATCTCGTGGTAGATCAACTCTTGTAATACCCATATCATCAATATTAATCAAGCAGGACGTAGGGTTTTACCTCCATCGAGAGGGCCCGAACCTGGGTAAAACTTCGTGTCCCCTGCCTCCTGTTACCATCCGGCCTAGACGCACAGTTCGGGACCCCCTACCCGAGATCCGCCGGTTTTGACACTGACATTGGTGCTTTCATTGAGAGTTCCTCTGTGCCGTCGCCATCAGGCCCGATGGCTGCTACGATCATCAATGGCAATGCAGTCCAGGGTGAGACCTTCCTCCCCGGACAGATCTTCGTCTTTGGCGGCTTCGCACTGCAGGCCGATTCACTTGGCCATCTAGAGCAGATCGAAAGCTACGCCCCTGGCCGTCAGGTCAGATTTGGAAGTTTAAACTACACGGCCGACATCCGTGGGGACTTGATCTTCAATGGATTCGAACGACTGCTGAGCGCGCCGCACTGTCACGACGAGCATGGTCTAGCTTTGCTGCCGAATAGTGCCCTGGAGGCCGCACCCGCATCAGCTTCGACCCCTAGTTCGAAGCCGACTGCGTCGATCGAGGATGGGCGGTTGGACGCCACCTCGGGGGCTGCGATCCCAACGGCGGTTGAGCCGAACACCAGCCCCGTACTCTGCAAGACTCGTGACTCCATGGAGCCAGATTCTTCTCCGGACTCCGAACCCTCCGCGCCCCTGCCGAGCGAATCCGATTGGGCGCCGATCATGGAGTTCACGGCCGCGGACGTCTTTCAGCACTCGCCTTTCGGCGATATCCTGAAATCACTGAAGTCTCTCTCTTTGTCAGGAGAGCCCTGGCCGGACTACGGTTAGCAAGGTTGGGGTACGGACGATGAAGAAATTCAAAACCCACCCACCACCCACTTTGTAGCCACTGTCGACGACTTAACCGACATGCTCGACTTCAACTCCGAAGACATCGACGGTATGGACACCGATGAAGGAGATGATGAAGAACCAGTGCCTACTAGGCCCTGGAAAGCCACCTCGTCATATGACATATACATGGTGGACACCCCAAAAGAGGGAGAGGGCGATGAAACAGCGGAGGATGACCCCTCCATGAAACAGCAAAAGCGCCGGCGTCAGCAGCGCCGCTCAAAATCCCGCCAACACAAAAACGGCGATTCCAGCACGGGAGATAATAATACCCCAGAAAGCGCCGAAGAACATCCACCCGAGCAAGATTTAGCACAGGGGGATGGAGAAACCAGCCCCCATGGGAGAGCGGCTGACAGAGAGGTCGAGGACGATAATTATATGCCTCCCTCCGAAGACGAGGCAAGCCTCGACGACGACGAATTCGTCGTGCCAGAGGATCCCGTCGAACAAGAGTGTTTTCAACGCAGGCTTATGGCCACGGCAAGAAGCCTCAAGAAAAAACAGCAACAGCTTAAAGCTGATCAAGATCGGCTAGTCGATAGATGGACTGAAGTCCTTGCGGCCGAAGAGCATAAACCCGAATGCCCCTCCAAGTGCTACCCAAAGCGCAGGTTGCTACCCCGATTAGAGGAGGAAGCACTCGACGCGGCCGACAGGCCACCTCGTGGCCGCGACAGAGAGGCCTCATGGCCCTGCACCCAAGCCGCACCCCGTACCAAGGCACGGGAATATGCACCAGACTTACGTAATATGTTGGAGGAAAAGGCAAGGCAAACAAGATCAATCTACGGATCATGTGGGCGCCCCACGGCTCGAGACGGTAACCATCACGCCGGTCACAAATTCGGCAGGGCCGAACACAGTAGACAAAGCTCATTGGAGCTACGTCATGATATAGCCCAGTACAGAGGCGCCGCACACCCATTGTGCTTCACAGACGAAATAATGGATCATCAAATCCCTGAGGGTTTCAAACCCGTAAACATCGAATCATATGATGGCTCAACAGATCCCGCGGTATGGATCGAGGATTATCTCCTTCATATCCACATGGCCCGCGGCGATGATTTCCACGCCATCAAATACCTCCCACTCAAGCTTAAAGGACCAGCCCAACAGTGTCTTAAAAGCCTGCCAACAGGGTCAATCAGCTGTTGGGAGGACCTGGAAGCCGCATTCCTCGACAATTTCCAGGGCACTTATGTGCGACCTCCAGACGCTGACGACCTAAGCCACGTAATTCAGCAGTCAGATGAATCGGCCAGGCAATTCTGGACATGGTTCCTAACAAAGAAAAATCAAATACTCGACTGTCCGGACGCAGAGGCCTTAGCAGCCTTCAAGCATAATATCCGTGACGAGTGGCTTGCCCGGCACCTAGGACAGGAGAAGCCGAAATCTATGGCAGCACTCACGGCACTCATGACCCGCTTTTGCGCGGGAGAAGACAGCTGGCTTGCTCGTAGCAACAATATGACCAAGAACCCTGGTCGTTCGGACACCAGGGACATTAGTGGCAGGTCGCGTCGCAACCAGCAGAAGCGCCGCATCAACGGCGACAATGCTAAGGATACGGCAGTTAATGCCGGATTCAGAGGCTCTAAATCCGGTCAGCGGAAAAAGTCATTCAAAAGGAATCCTAGGGGCCCATCCAGCTTGGACCGAATACTCGACCGCTTGTGCCAAATACATGGCACCCCCGAAAAGCTGGCCAATCACACCAACAGGGACTGTTGGGTGTTCAAGCGGGCAGGCAGATTAAGCGCCGACAATGAAGACAAGGGGTTGCATAGCGATGACGACGAGGAGCCCCGACCGCTGAACAACAATGGACAGAAGGGTTTTCCCCCACAAGTGCGGACGGTGAACATGATATACGCCACCCACATCCCCAAAAGGGAGCGGAAGCGCGCGTTAAGGGACGTATACGCGGTAGAGCCAGTCACCCCAAAGTTCAACCCATGGTCCTCCTACCCGATCACCTTTGATCGAAGAGACCATCCCACTAGCATCTATCATGGCGGATTCGCCGCATTGGTTCTCGACCCAACTATTGACGGATTTCATCTCACTAGAGTCCTTATGGACGGCGGCAATAGCCTGAACCTGCTTTACCAGGATACAGTGCGGAGAATGGGCATAGATCCCTCGAGGATTAAGCCCACCAAAACGACCTTTAAAGGCGTAATACAGGTGTAGAGGCCAGCTACACAGGCTCAGTCACACTTGAAGTGGTCTTCGGATCTCCGGATAATTTCCGAAGCGAGGAGTTAATCTTCGACATAGTCCCGTTCTGCAGTGGTTATCATGCACTGCTCGGGCGAACCGCATTTGCCAAGTTCAATGCGGTCCCGCACTATGCATACCTTAAGCTCAAGATGCCAGGCCCTCGAGGAGTAATTACGGTCAATGGAAACACCGAACGCTCCCTCCGAACGGAGGAGCACACGGCAGCCCTTGCAGCGCAAGTACAAAGCAGCCTCTCCAGGCAGTTCTCCAGTCCGGCCATTAGACGTCCAGGCACCTTCAAGCGCGCCCGGAGTAACCTACAACAAGACCGTCTGGCACGTTCCTATTGGGGAACGTAGTAATTTCAAAAAATTTCCTACGCACATGCAGGATCATGGTGATGCATAGCAACGAGAGGGGGAGAGTGTGATCTACGTACCCTTGTAGATCGACAACAGAAGCGTTAACTTGGTTGATGTAGTCATATGTCTCCACGGCCCGACCGATCAAGCACCGAAACTACGGCACCTCCGAGTTCTAGCACACGTTCAGCTCGATGACGATCCCCGGACTCCGATCCAGCAAAGTGTCAGGGAAGAGTTCCGTCAGCACGACGGCGTGGTGACGATCTTGATGTACTACCGTCGCAGGGCTTCGCCTAAGCACCGCTACAATATTATCGAGGACTATGGTGGAAGGGGGCACCGCACACGGCTAAGAATATGATCATGTGGATCAACTTGTGTGTCAAGGGGTGCTCCATGCCCCCGTATATAAAGGATCAAGGGGAGGAGGCCAGCCGGCCTCTATGGCGCGCCAAGGAGGAGTCCTCCTCCTAGTAGGAGTAGGACTCCTACTAGCAGGGGGAAAGAAGTGGGGAGGGAGAGGGAAAGGGGGGCGCCCCCCCCCCTCTCCTAGTCCAATTCGGACCAGGGAGGAGGAGGCGCGCGGCCCACCTTTGGCTGCCCCTCTCTCTCCACTAAGGCCCATATGGCCCATTACTTCTCCCAGGGGGGTTCCGGTAACCCTCTGGCTCTCCGGTTTTCTCCGAAATCACCTGGAACACTTCCGGTGTCCGAATATAGCCGTCCAATATATCAATATTTATGTCTCGACCATTTCGAGACTCCTCGTCATGTTCGTGATCACATCCGGGAGTCCGAACTAACTTCGGTACATCAAAACTCATAAACTCATAATATAACTGTCATCGAAACCTTAAGCGTGCGGACCCTACGGGTTCGAGAACAATGTAGACATGACCGAGACACGTCTCCGGTCAATAACCAATAGAGGAACCTGGATGCTCATATTGGCTCCTACATATTCTACGAAGATCTTTATCGGTCAGACCGCATAACAACATACGTTGTTCCCTTTGTCATCGGTATGTTACTTGCCCGAGATCCGATCGTCGGTATCTCAATACCTAGTTCAATCTCGTTACCGGCAAGTCTCTTTACTCGTTCCGTAATACATCATCTCACAACTAACTCATTAGTTGCAATGCTTGCAAGGCTTATGTGATGTGTATTACCGAGAGGGCCCAGAGATACCTCTCCGACAATCGGAGTGACAAATTCTAATCTCGAAATACGCCAACCCAACATGTACTTTTGGAGACACCTGTAGAGCACCTTTATAATCACCCATTTACATTGTGACGTTTGGTAGCACACAAAGTGTTCCTCCGGCAAACGGGAGTTGCATAATCTCATAGTCATAGGAACATGTATAAGTCATGAAGAAAGCAATAGCAACATACTAAACGATTGGGTGCTAAGCTAATGGAATGGGTCATGTCAATCAGATCATTCACCTAATGATGTGATCCCGTTAATAAAATAACAACTCCTTGTTCATGGTTAGGAAACATAACCATCTTTGATTAACAAGCTAGTCAAGTAGAGGCATACTAGTGACACTCTGTTTGTCTATGTATTCACACATGTATTATGTTTCCGGTTAATACAATTCTAGCATGAATAATAAACATTTATCATGATATAAGGAAATAAATAATAACTTTATTATTGCCTCTAGGCATATTTCCTTCAGTTCCGAGCAGGCGTAGCAATGCGGCCCCAACCCCAACCCTCGCAAAAAGGCGACGCCAGTACTTCGCGTCCATAACTACGCTCTGGAAATACCATGGGCATAGGGGGAGGGACACCATCACGGCACGCCCAAAACACGGCTTCAACCGCACCAGGGGCTGCCGATTTTTTACTTTTTTCTTACTTTCAGGACTCTACTCTTCGGAAGGCCTGCTCGGCAGTCCAACTGCCGCACAAACGATGCAAGAGCCAGAGAAGCAGACAAGCCATGCCGCATTACGGAAATCCCAGGTGGTCTCTATCACGAGCATTATACCTGTTCCGCATACTATTCCGCAGCTTGCCCCTGGAGCAGACATGCTAAATAGTCCAACTTTTTGTTTATCGCATTACTTGTATCGTTCTGCTTTGATCGCGGCTATTTTAATGAACAATGCATAGCTTTTGTCCATTTTTTTGCATTACCTTATATATATATATATGTTCCTTAATGACATGTTGCACCCGTACACTTGGGTACGGCCAAAATACGCCAGGGGCTTCAGTTCCCCTCAACATGGTGTGAGAAGTCCGAACACTTTCACAAGTGCGGCGCCCCGAACTTATAGCATTATATGCATCGGCTCCGAATCATGTCTTGGGTCAATAGTTGGGTTTGCCCGGCTCCTATGTTTTGGTGCCTTACGTTCCGCTATATCGGCTAAGGTAGCACTAGGAGAACCACTGTGATTGTGCCCCAGTTGAGCTGGGCCGAGCACCTCAGTGGAGAAAGCTAAAACTGACTATCATGATGAAGCGAGAGCTGGTCGCTGTTCGAGAGGTTTTTTCGAGTCCCTAAAGACTTATGCCGCTTTGGGAGAGGAGTCGGCTCTGTCCGGCCAAGGCGTGGATAGCGCCCCGAACTCGGTCTTTCGAATACTAGGGGCTTCGCCGAAATTTAAAATTATAGAATTCTATGGCTAAGTGAGAGTGTTCACGCATTATAGTCCGATTGCCTCGTTCGTTGGGCTGAGCGCCTCCCTCGAAGGACCCAAATATGGGAAAAAGAGCGCCCAGGTTTATCCCCGAACACCCTAGCACTAGCGGCAAGGGGGCAGAAGCCGACGACTCGCCATCTCTCAGTATTGATAAACAGCCGCACAGAAGGTAATATTTTAAATTCAAGCAGCATTGCTTAGCGCATATGAACAAGTTTTCAGCGCACAGGATAACACGAGCGGGTTTTACTCAAAAAATACATCCTTGGTACATTCATCCGCAACAAGGCGGGCACCCTTCAGAACATCCTTATAATAATTCTCAGGCTTGCGATGCTCTTTCCCCGGCGGTGGCCCGTCCTTCACAAGCTTCTCCGCATCCAGCTTGCCCCAGTGCACCTTAGCACGGGCAAGGGCCCTACGGGCACCTTCAATGCAGACGGAGCGCTTGATGTCTTCAATCCTTGGACAGGCCTCCACCAGCCGCCGCACCAGCCCGAAATAGCTCCCAGGCAGGGCCTCTCCAGGCCACAGCCGAACTAGGAGGCCCTTCATGGCCTGTTCGGCCGCCTTGTGGAGCTCGACCAGTTGCTTCAGCTGGTCGCTCAGGGGCACAGGGTGTCCGGCCTCAGCGTACTGAGACCAGAACACCTTCTCAGTCGAGCTGCCCTCCTCGGCTCGATAGAATGCGGCGGCATCGGATACACTCCGGGGAAGATCTGCAAATGCCCCTGGAGAGCTCCGGATTCGGGTAAGTATCAAGTAACTCACGTTTATATGTTTACTTTGCATAAAAATGCCTTACCCGCCGCTATCTTCTTCACCTCATCCAACTCCCAGAGGGTCTTCTGGGACTCGGTCTTGGCAGACTTGGCATTTTCTATAGCCGCCGCGAGCTCGGACGCTCGCGTCTTCGAGTAAAGCTCCAAACTCTCATGTTTCTTCATGAGAACCTGGAGCTCTTGCCGCACCTTGCCAACCTCAGCCTCATACCTCTCCCGCTCGGTACGCTCCGCGGCCGCACTCTTCTCGGCCTCGAGCAGCGCTTGCTTAAGGGTCGCCACCTCGGACGTGGCCCCTACAATAGCCATGTCAATCCTGTCATTTTTTGCAATTGCGCCTTTTTATATACATATTCAAACAGGGTATTTCTTATCTTCCTTCTCCTCGAGCTGCTTCTTGGCACACCCGAGCTCTTGCTCGGCCTTCTCGAGGCTCTGCTTCAGCACGTCCACTTCCGCAGTCAGTGCGGCGGACGCTAGCAGAGAAGCCTGCATACGCATATTGACTTCTTTTGTTAGACTCCTGCGAATTCTTTGATCCTCTATTCGGCTTTTCTTCCCGAACGCCCAACAGAGCATCAGGGGCTACTATCTATGCGGTAACATTATTTAAACATTCTTTACTTACCTCAAAGCCTGTTAAAAGGCTAGTGCAAGCTTCAGTCAGTCCACTCTTGGCAGACTGAACCTTCTGGACCACCGCACTCATAATAGTGTGGTGTCCCTCGTCGATGGAGCCATGGAGGCACCTTCGAGCACCTCCAATAGATTATCCGGCACCCCCGGTTGGACAGGGGTCACCGGCACGGTGGGCTTGATCCTCTTGGAAGGAGGTCGCCCACCGGACTCTGGAACCTCTGAAGGTTCCGGAGCGGCGTACGGCCTTGAGCCGTACTTAGAGCCCTGGGGGGTTTCATCCCCCTTACTCCTGGAGTCCGGGAGGTCACCTTGCGGAGCCTCCAAGACCACCTCCTCCCGGCTTGGAGCCTGTTGGGACAACACTTCGGTGTCATCCGCAGGGCGGGGGGATGAAGCCTTCGGAAGCGAGTTCACATCCAACGGGTCCAGTGAGCCGCTCGACGATGCGTCGAGCCGGTCTTTGGGTGGGATGCATAAACATATTCGACATAAGGGAAAGATGTGCAAAAAACGAATACTATGAATTACTCTGGTATCCGGACACTTACGATTTCGCCAGGGGCTTGGCCCTGGGCTGCCACTCCGCTTCGTCGTCGTCGACGTCGGTGGAGCAGTCCGGAGGAAGGGTTTTCCCCTTCTTGGACCCTCCGGCCTCCTCAGAGAGGGCGGCCTTCCTTTTCTTCTCTCCTCCCGTGGGAGGGGGAGAGGTCTCTTCTTCTTCCTCCTCGTCTTCACAAGAGGAAGGCGCTTCGGGACCGTCGGATGACGAATCCAACACCTCCTGGAGCCGGGCACTCTTTCGAGTCCCCGTGGCCCTTTTCACGGCCTTCTTCTCCGACACCACATAGGGCGCCGGGACCAGCAGCTTCGCCAAGCGACCGTCCGCTGGGCCTTTGGGCAGAGGAGCTGGACAGTTGATCTGTCCGGACGTCACCACCCAATCCTATCAAAGATAAAGGAACTCAGATCCCGCATAGTGTCAAACTATGAAAAACTGATACCCTGTAAAAAGACAAAAACAGCTTACCGCATGAGCGTGATGCTGAGTACTGAATCCGCGATCCTCGGCAACGGATGCGGGAGCCTCGGCGCCCTTGAAAAGCATCCTCCAGGAATCTTCGTGCGTCGTGTCGAAGAGCCTGTTAAGAGTTTGATGCTGCGTCGGGTCGAACTCCCAAAGGTTGAAGGCCCGTCGTTGACACAGGAGGATCAGGCAGACAAGCACAACCTGGACTACGTTGACAAGCTTGATCTTCTTGTCCACCAGGGTTTGGATGCATGTTTGGAGTCCGGTCAGCTCCCCTTTTTTACCCCAAGATAGGTCTGTCTCCTTCCAGGAGGTGAGCCGCGTAGGGGGGGCAGATCGGAACTCAGGGGGTGTGACCCATTCGGCGTCGCGCCGCTCGGTGATGTAAAACCACCCTGATTGCCACCCCTTCAGGGTCTCCACAAAGGAGCCCTCGAGCCACAGGACGTTGGCCATCTTGCCAACCATGGCGCCGCCGCACTCCGCCTGGCTGCCGCGCACCACCTTCATCTTGACGTTGAAGGTCTTTAGCCATAAGCCGAAATGGGGGCAGATGCGGAGGAAAGCCTCGCACACGACAATAAACGCCGAGATGTTGAGGACGAAGTTCGGGGCCAGATCGTGGAAATCCAGGCCATAGTAGAACATGAGCCCCCGGACAAATGGATGCGGAGGGAAGCCCAGTCCGCGGAGGAAATGGGGGAGAAATACCACCCTCTCATGGGGCCTAGGAGTGGGGACGAGCTGCCCCTTTTCGGGGAGTCGATGCGCGATGTCGCTGGCCAGATATCCGGCCTTCCTCAGCTTTTTTATGTGTCCCTCTGTGACGGAGGAGACCATCCACTTGCCTCCCGCTCCGGACATGACTAGAGAAGGTCGAGGTGGTAGTGCGGACTTGGGCGCTGGAGCTCGAGTGCGCAAGAATGGATAGGCAGAGGAGGAAGAAGGCGTGGGTGAAAAGGTGGATCCTTATCCCCTTATATGGGTGGACGCGGTTAT
Source organism: Triticum urartu (assembly GCF_003073215.2). Classification (NCBI taxonomy): domain Eukaryota; kingdom Viridiplantae; phylum Streptophyta; class Magnoliopsida; order Poales; family Poaceae; genus Triticum; species Triticum urartu. The sequence continues at coordinate 101,305,685 of NC_053022.1, forward strand.
GTGTCCCCACCAGCCTGGTAAAACTTGCTTATCTCCAAGCGCCATAATCAAAGGCGCGGTTGGGTTACCCACGCCTGTATTGATGAGAATCCCAAAATGAGGGGACACGATCTCTGCTTCAACAAGACATGCCAAGGAAACCACCTCGCACAACGCGCTGAGGTGGGATAATTAAATGGATAAAGGCTTGGCCGTGGCGTGTCGCACCACGGAATATGTCAGCAGATTAGATTTGTGTTAATATTATTATTCTCTCTATGGCAATATGTGGAAACTTATTTTGCAGAGCCGGACACTATCTTTGTGTTCAAAATCTTCTATGAAGTACTTGGAGGAGGAACCTGCCTTGCAATGCCGAAGAAAATTTGCGCGCCGGACTCGTCGTCATTGAAGCCTGGTTCGGGGGCTACTGAGGGAGTCCTGGATTAGGGGGTGTTCGGATAGCCGAATTATACCTTCAGCCGAACTCCTGGACTATGAAGATACAAGATTGAAGACTCCGTCCCGTGTCCGGAAGGGATTTTCCTTGGCGTGGAAGGCAAGCTTGGCGATGCGGATGTTCAGATCTCCTACCATTGTAACCGACTCTATGTAACCCTAACCCTATCCGGTGTCTATATAAACCGGAGGGTTTTAGTCCTTAGGACAACATACACATCAACAATCATACCATAGGCTAGCTTCTAGGGTTTAGCCTCTCTGATCTTGTGGTAGATCAACTCTTGTAATACCCATATCATCAATATCAATCAAGCAGGATGTAGGGTTTTACCTCCATCGAGAGGGCCCAAACCTGGGTAAAACTTTGTGTCCCCTGCCTCCTGTTACCATCCGGCCTAGACGCACAGTTCGGGACCCCCTACCCGAGATCCGCCGGTTTTGACACCGACAATACTGCTCAAAATATTATTTATCTTTGTTTCAAAAATCAAGCTCTGGAACCTCTACAAATCCCTGCTTCCCTCTGCGAAGGGCCTATCTATTTAATTTTATGTTGAGTCATCATCCTCTTATTAAAAAGCACCAGTTGGAGAGCACCGCTGTCATTTGCATTCATTACTGTTAGTTTACATTGAGTATGACTTGTCTGGATCTCTTTTACCATGAATTACAATGTCTAGCCAGTCCTTGATCTTTAAAGGTGCTCTGCATTTATGTTTTGCGGTCTCAGAAAGGGCTAGCGAGATCCATCTTGTTATATCATATTATGATTGTTTTGAGAAAGTGTTGTCATCTGAGATTTATTATTATTGCTCGCTAGTTGATTATGCCATTGATATGAGTAAACATGAGACCTAAATGTTATTTTGAATATGGTTACTTCATAATCTTTGCTGAAAACTTGAATGCCGTCTTTACATATTTACAACAACAAGATCAAACAGAGTTTGTAGAAGTTTTTCTTTATCACTTTCAGTTTGTCAACTGAATTGCTTGAGGACAAGCAAAGGTTTAAGCTTGGGGGAGTTGATACCTCTCCATCGTATCTACTTTTCCAAACACTTTTGACCTTGTTTTGGACTCTAACTTGCATGATTTGAATGGAACTAACCCGGACTGACGCTGTTTTCAGCAGAATTGCCATGGTGTTATTTTTGTGCAGAAACAAAAGTTCTCGGAATGACCTGAAACTTGACCGAGAATATTTTTGGAATATATAAAAAATATTGGCGAAAGAATAAATGTCAGGGGGCCCACACCCTTGCCACGAGGGTGGGGGCGCGCCCACCCCCCTGGGCGCGCCCCCTGTCTCGTGGGCCCCCTGATGCTCCACCAACCTCAACTCCAACTCTATATATTCACATTCGGGGAGAAAAAAGTCAATGAGAAGTATTCATCGCATTTTACGATACGGAGCCGCCGCCAAGCCCTAATCTCTCTCGGGAGGGCTGATCTGGAGTCCGTTCAGGGCTCCGGAGAGGACAATTCGTCGCCATCGTCATCATCAACCATCCTCCATCACCAATTTCATGATGCTCACCGACGTGCGTGAGTAATTCCATCGTAGGCTTGCTGGACGGTGATGGGTTGGATGAGATTTATCATGTAATCGAGTTAGTTTTGTTAGGGTTTGATCCCTAGTATCCACTATGTTCTGAGATTGATGTTGCTATGACTTTGCTATGCTTAATGCTTGTCACTAGGGCCCGAGTGCCATGATTTCAGATCTAAACCTATTATGTTTTCATCAATATATGAGAGTTCTTGATCCTATCTTGCAAGTCTATAGTCACCTACTATGTGTTATGATCCGGCAACCCCGAAGTGACAATAATCGGGACCACTCCTGGTGATGATCGTAGTTTGAGGAGTTCATGTACTCACTATGTGTTAATGCTTTGGTCCGGTACTCTATTAAAAGGAGGCCTTAATATCCCTTAGTTTCCATTAGGACCCCGCTGCCACGGGAGGGTAGGACAAAAGATGTCATGCAATTTCTTTTCCATAAGCACGTATGACTATATTCGGAATACATGCCTACATCACATTGATGAATTGGAGCTAGTTCTGTGTCACCCTAGGTTATGACTGTTACATGATGAACCGCATCCGGCATAATTCTCTATCACCGATCCATTGCCTACGAGCTTTCCATATATTGTTCTTCGCTTATTTACTTTTCCGTTGCTATTGTTACAATCATTACAAAATACCAAAAACATTACTTTTGTTATCATTACCTTTTGCTATCATTACCACTACTATCATATTACTTTGCTACTAAACACTTTGCTGCAGATATTAAGTTTCCAGGTGTGGTTGAATTAACAACTTAGTTGCTTATACTTGAGAATATTCTCTGGCTCCCCTTGTGTCGAATCAATAAATTTGGGTTGAATACTCTACCCTCGAAAACTATTGCGATCCCCTATACTTGTGGGTTATCAAGACTATTTTCTGGCGCCGTTGCCGGGGATCATAGCTCTATTCTTTGAGTCACTTGGGATTTATATCTGCTTATCATTATGAAGAACTTGAAAGATCCAAGAACCAAGATTTATCCCTCAACTAAGAGGGGGGGTAAGGAACTGCCATCTAGCTCTACACTTGATTCACCTTCTATTTTGAGTAAGCTTGCGACACCTAAACCTGCTTCTGCTATTGATTCTGATATGTCGCATGTTATTGATGATGCCACTTCTGCTATGCATGATACTTGTGATGAAACTACTTCTATGCTTGATATTATTGTGCCACTTGGTGAATTTCTTGATGAACAACTTTCTAGGGTTAGAGAGAATGAAATTATTGAAACTGATTATATTGAAGATAGTGATGATGAAGACTCTCCCCCTAATAAATATGAATTGCCTGTTGTACCTGAGGGTTATGTTCTGGATGAAGAATCTACTAGAGCTATTCTTGCTTGTAATGATAGAAGTGATCTTAAGAAGTTATTAGCTAAATGGAAGCAGCAATCCCTTAATGCTAGAATGAAACCTGACCCTGCTTTTGCTACTTCGCCTATCTGTGTTACTGATAAGGATTATGAATTCTCTGTTGATCCTGATATAATTACTTTGGTTAAATCTGATCCTTTTTATGGCTATGAATCTGAAACTGTTGTGGCACATCTTACTAAATTAAATGATATAGCTACCCTGTTCACTAACGATGAGAGAACTTGCTACTTTTATATCCTTAAAATATTTCCGTTCTCATTAAAGGGTGATGCTAAGATATGGTTTAATTCTCTTGATCCTGGTTGTGTGCGTAGTCCCCAGGATATGATTTATTATTTCTCTGCTAAATATTTCCCTGCTCATAAGAAACAAGCTGCTTTAAGGGATATATATAATTTTGTGCAAATTGAAGAAGAGAGTCTCCCACAAGCTTAGGGGAGGCTTCTCTAATTACTTAATGCTTTGCCTGACCACCCTCTTAAGAAAAATGAAATACTTGATATCTTTTATAATGGACTAACCGATGCTTCCAGAGATTACCTGGATAGTTGTGCTGGTTCTGTTTTCAGGGAAAGAATACCAGATGAAGCTGAAATTCTATTGAATAATATGTTGACAAATGAAAATAATTGGACACTTCCTGAGCCTATTCCTAAACCAACTCCGAAGAAAAGAGGTGTTCTATTTCTCAGTCCTGAAGATATGAAAGAGGCAAAGAAATCTATGAAAGAAAAGGGTATTAAAGCTGAAGATGTTAAGAATTTACCTCCTATTGAAAAAATACATGGTCTTAATTTATCGCCTGCTGAAGAAATATATGGTCTTCGTCCATCACCTATTGAAGAAACACATGGTCTTGATAACCCGACACAGGTAGTAAAGGTAAATTCTCTCTATAGATATGACAAAGCTGAAATGCCTCCTACTAAGTTTGCTAGCCAATGTTTGGATGAGTTTGATAACTTTATGGTTAAGCAAGAAGACTTCAATGCTTATTTTTGTAGACAATTGAAACAAAATGCTTATATGATTGAACACTTGGGTGATTATATGTCTAGAGTTAAAGGTGAACTTAAAATCATTAGTAAACATGCTTCTATGGTTACCACTCAAGTAGAACAAGTACTTAAGGCTCAAAATGATTTGCTCAATGAATTGAATAGTAAGAATAATGATTATGCTGTTAAAGTGGCTACTAGAACTGGTAGAATGACTCGGGAACCTATGTATCTTGAAGGCCGCCCTAAGAGAATTGAGCAAGATTCTCAGAGAAATAATATAGATGCACCTAGTCCTTCAAAAAGGAAGAAAAAGAAAAATGATAGGACTTTGGATGCTTCTAGTGAACCTATTGCTGAAACACCTAAGAATCCAAATGATATTTTTATTTCTGATGCTGAAACACAATCTAGTAATGAACCTGAAACTAGTGATAATGTTAATGATAATGTTCATGTTGATGGTCAACCTAGCAATGATAATGATATAGAAATTGAACCTGCTATTGATCTTGATAACCCACAATCAAAGAATCAACGTTATGATAAGAGAGACTTTGTTGCTAGGAAACATGGTAAAGAAAGAGAACCATGGGTTCAGAAACCCATGCCTTTTCCTCCCAAACCATCCAAGAAAAAGGATGATGAGGATTTTGAGCGCTTTGCTAAAATGATTAGACCTATCTTTTTGCGTATGCGATTAACTGATATGCTTAAAATGAATCCTTATGAAGTACATGAAAGAAATTGTTACTAATAAAAGAAAGATACCGGAAGCTCAAATTTCCACCATGCTTGCTAATTATACTTTTAAGGGTGGAATACCAAAGAAACTTGGAGATCCAGGAGTACCCACTATACCATGCTCCTTTAAAAGAAACTATGTTAAAACTGCTTTATGTGATCTTGGAGCCGGTGTTAGTGTTATGCCTCTCTCTTTATATCGTAGACTTGATCTGAATAAGTTGAAACCTACTGAAATATCTTTGCAAATGGCTGATAAATCAACTGCTATACATGTCGGTATTTGTGAGGATGTGCCTGTTGTGGTTGCAAATGTTACTATTTTAACGAACTTTGTTATTCTTGATATTCCCGAGGATGATAGTATGTTTATTATTCTTGGAAGACCCTTTTTGAATACTGCAGGGGCTGTTATTGATTGCAACAAAGGCAATGTCACTTTTCATGTCAATGGTAACGAGTATACGGTACACTTTCCGAGGAAACAATCTCAAGTTCATAGTATCAACTCTATTGGAAAAATTCCATCGATTATTATTGGAGGTTTTGAATTTCCTCTACCTACTGTCAAAAAGAAATATGATATTCTTATTATTGGGGATGTGCATATCCCCGTTGAGGTAACCTAGTGTTATTTGAAAATTCTCCGGTTCCATGTTATTCGGAATGAGTTTGTTAACAAGACTTGATCAACCTTATTAGTGGATTCCTTTTGATGATCATGAGATGGATGAATTTAGAAAACACAACTCTCTGTACCCTCCTTTTACTTTCTGTTATTTATATTAAATAAAATAAAAATAAGTATTTTCCGTCTGTTATCTGAATTATCCGTGTAATATAAAAATACCCCAAAAATAAAATTTCTCCAAATGCCCTGAAATTTAAATATTTTTTTTCTGGAATATTTGAGAATATTTGGCACTAAGAACATAGCACGGGTGGCATCCACCTGGCCACGAGGGTGGAGGGCGCGCCCTACCCCCCTAGGCGCGCCCCCTGCCTCGTGGGCCCATGGTGGCCCTCCTCCACTTATTTCTGCACCCACACACTCCTTCTTCCTCCCACAAACACGATTATCTAGTTCAAACCCGAGTCCAAGCTCATTTTACTGCCATTTTCGATCTCCTTGCTCAAAGCACCTCTCACAAAACTGCTTGGGAGTATTGTTCCTTAGTATGTGACTCCTCCATTGGTCCAATTAGTTTTTGTTCTAGTGCTTTATTCATTGCAAATTTGTGCTGCCTAGGTGACCCTGTTCTTGAGCTTGTATGTCAAATTTATGTGGTTCCAAGTAGTCTTCATGCATGATATATGCTCTAGGCACTTGTAGGAGTAGTTGCTATCAATATTGTTGAGTTTGGTTCACCTTTATTTTTGAAGTTACTAAAAATTTCAGAATTTTTCAGAAAATAATGAAGAGATTTTTGAGGGGCTCATCAAGCCGAAGCTCGAATGAAAAGCAAAATGAAAAAGCAGAGAGGCCCAAATATAATCTGCCTCGCACCGCGGAGGTTCGGCCGTGTGAATGGCCTTCCGATGATTTCTTGAGAGTAGCCGGGATTTATGATGGTTTTTATGAATTGGCTAAGAATGCAGGCCTCGCCGCCTTCCTCCACGACCAACGCGAATAGTATCTCTTACTCACCAATATCTTTGTGCAAAACTTTCATTTCCATGCTAGGAGCACAACACCTACGGTGGAGTTTTATTTATATGATGAGCATAAGGAGATGTCACTTTATGATTTTTGTCGGGTTTGTTTGATCCCTTTCGAGGGCACAATAGAGGAACCACATCGCGGCGATGTGGATGGGTTTATTGATACCATCATTGTAGGGGAAACGAGGAAGGTTTTCGATGCACGAATCACTAGCATACATTTTCCTGTTTTACGCTACTTTGCAATATTTGCTAGTCATTGCTTAATTGGTCGCGGAAACTGTGGAAACCTTAGTGTTCCTGATATTATTATTTTGTTCCACGGTTTATTCTGTGATAACTCTGTTAGTATGGGCGGTATTATTGCTAAACGGTTAAGTCTGAACCGTACAAAGGGCCCCATCTTTGGAGGCATCTATGCTTCACGTCTAGCTGCACATTTTAACATACCCATTAGGCATTATGAGAAGGAAGAAAAATTGATGCCTCCTGTTTATTTAGATTATAAGAGTATGGTGGCACACCATTTTATTGTTAATAATAGGTAAGGGGAGCTTAAATACAAATTGTTCTTTGATAAACATCATCCTGAGACTATTACCCTGCCTGCTCCTTCCTTGTTTGATTTATCTACAGGAAAGTACCTTGTTCCGTTAGAGGTTATTCACGCCTACCGGAACCCTACATCAGCCACAGAGCCAGAGTTGGAATCACAAGTTGATCCTCCATGACAGTCTAATTACCAGTGGGATCCAGAGATGATTGCCAACCAGTGGCAATCAGAGTCTTCTTCTTCGCAGTACGACCCCAACTATTACTATGGATATCCGCGAGGCCAGCCGTGGCCATAGACCAACTTAGGCCAAAAGCCTAGGCTTGGGGGAGTACGTATTTCTCACCGACATTATATTCATGTTCACACACTCATTGCTAGATGTCGGTGCTCATACTTTTTCATTGTATCATCCATGCTAGTTTATTTCCATTTTATGCTTTCCTCTTGTGTGTTTAATAAACCTTAAGAAAAACCAAAAAAATTAGTTGTAGCTTTTAGCTAGTTTTAATTTCCATGCTTGTGGTAGTAATTAAAAGGAAAACCCAAAAAGATTTCTTGTTCTTCTTTTGCTTGTTGGGAGCTTTCCCGTGTAAATAGTTTTATTTCTTTTCTTTTCTTTGGGGGTCGATAGGAGAAGATCATTATTAAATTGTTTAAGTGGCTCTTATATGCATTATTGTTGATCTGACAAAAGAGCCCATACTGCCTTGTCTTCTCCTGTTTGTTGAATGCTTGCAAATTCCAGCTTAGTACAATGCATGTGCACTATTATTATTATTATCCACATCGTTCGGTCGTGCAAGTGAAAGGCAATTATGACGATATATGATGGACTGAATGAGATGAGAAAAGCTGGTATGAACTCGACCTCTCTTGATTTTGTAAATGTGATTAGTTCATCGTTCCTGATTCAGCCTATTATGAATAAACATGTTTGCAATGACAACTAGAGATCATAGTTTCTTGTGCCATGCTTGATTATCTAGGATCTTATAATGGTTTACTTTGCGTGCCAACATGCTATTAAAATGGTTGTGATGTGGTATGATAGGGTGGTATCCTCCTCTGAATGATTTAAGTGACTTGACTTGGCGCATGTTCACGCATGTAGTTGAAACAAAATCAACACAGCCTTCACGATATTTATGTTCATGGTGGATTATATCCTACTCATGCTTGCATTCGGTGTTGATTAATTTTAATGCATGTTCATGACTATTGTCGCTCTCTAGTTGGTCGCTTCCCAGTATTTTTCTAGCCTTCACCTGTACTAAGCGGGAATACTGCTTGTGCATCCAATCCCATAAACCCCAAAGTTATTCCATATGAGTCCACCATACCTACCTATATACGGTATCTACCTACCGTTCCAAGTAAATTTGTATGTGCCAAACTCTAAACCTTCAAATAAATATCATGTTTTGTATGCTCGAATAGCTCATGTATCAACCAGGGTTGTCCATATCTTCCATGTTAGGCGGGTTATTCTCAAGAGGAGTGGACTCCGCTCCTCACTCACGAGAAAATGGCTGGTCACCGGGATGCCCAGTCCCATGCTTTATGCAAATCAAATCAAAATAATTGCAAACAAAACTCCCCCTGGGACTCTTGTTAGTTGGAGGCACTCGTTATTTCGAGCAAGCCATGGATTGATGCTTGTTGGTGGAGGGGGAGTATAAACTTCACCATTCTGTTTGGGAACCGCCTATAATGTGTGTAGCATGGAAGATATCGCCATCTCTTGGTTGTTATGTTGACAATGAAAGTATACCGCTCAAAATATTATTCATCTCTATTTCAAAACCGAGCCCTGGCACCTCTACAAATCCCTGCTTCCCTCTGCGAAGGGCCTATCTATTTACTTTTATGTTGAGTCATCATCCTCTTATTAAAAAGCACCAGTTGGAGAGCACCGCTGTCATTTGCATTCATTACTGTTAGTTTACATTGAGTATGACTTGTCTGGATCTCTTTTACCATGAATTACAATGTCTAGCCAGTCCTTGATCTTTAAAGGTGCTCTGCATTTATGTTTTGCGGTCTCAGAAAGGGCTAGCGAGAGACCATCTTGTTATATCATATTATGATTGTTTTGAGAAAGTGTTGTCATCCGAGATTTATTATTATTGCTCGCTAGTTGATTATGCCATTGATATGAGTAAACATATGAGACCTATGTGTTATTGTGAATATGGTTAGTTCATAATCTTTGCTGAAAACTTGAATGCTGGCTTTACATATTTACAACAACAAGAGCAAACAGAGTTTGTAAAAGTTTTTCTTTATCACTTTCAGTTTATCAACTGAATTGCTTGAGGACAAGCAAAGGTTTAAGCTTGGGGGAGTTGATACGTCTCCATCGTATCTACTTTTCCAAACACTTTTGCCCTTGTTTTGGACTCTAACTTGCATGATTTGAATGGAACTAATCCGGACTCACGTTGTTTTCAGCAGAATTGCCATGGTGTTATTTATGTGCAGAAACAAAAGTTCTCGGAATGACCTGAAACTCCACGGAGCGTCCTTTTGGAAATAATAAAAAAATACTGGCAAAAGATCAAGACCAGGGGGCCCACACCCTAGCCACGAGGGTGGGGGCGCGCCCCCCTACCTCATGGGCCCCTTGGAGCTCCTCCGACCTCAACTCCAACTCTATATATTTGCTTTCAGGGAGAAAAAAATAAGAGAGAAGGATTCATCGCGTTTTACGATACGGAGCCGCCGCCAAGCCCTAAAACCTCTCGGGAGTGTTGATCCGGAGTCCGTTCGGGGCTCCGGAGAGGGGAATCCGTCGCCATCGTCATCATCAACCATCCTCCATCACCAATTTCATGATGCTCACCGCCGTGCGTGAGTAATTCCATCATAGGCTTGCTGGACGGTGATGGTTTGGATGAGATTTATCATGTAATCGAGTTAGTTTTGTTAGGGTTTGATCCCTAGTATCCACTATGTTCTGAGATTGATGTTGCTATGACTTTGCTATGCTTAATGCTTGTCACTAGGGCCCGAGTGCCATGATTTTAGATCTGAACCTATTATGTTTTCATCAATATATGAGAGTTCTTGATCCTATCTTGCAAGTCTATAGTCACCTACTATGTGTTATGATCCGGCAACCCCGAAGTGACAATAATCGGGACCACTCCCGGTGATGACCATAGTTTGAGGAGTTCATGTATTCACTATGTGTTAATGCTTTGGTCTGGTACTCTATTAAAAGGAGGCCTTAATATCCCTTAGTTTCCATTAGGACCCCGCTGCCACGGGAGGGTAGGACAAAAGATGTCATGCAATTTCTTTTCCATAAGCATGTATGACTATATTCGGAATACATGCCTACATTACATTGATGAATTGGAGCTAGTTCTGTGTCACCCTAGGTTATGACTGTTACATGATGAACCATATTCGGCATAATTCTCTATCACCGATCCATTGCCTACGAGCTTTCCATATATTGTTCTTCTCTTATTTACTTTTCCATTGCTATTGTTACAATCATTACAAAATACCAAAAACATAACTTTTGTTATCATTACCTTTTGCTATCGTTACCACTACTATCATATTACTTTGCTATTAAACACTTTGCTGCAGATATTAAGTTTCCAGGTGTGGTTGAATTGACAACCTAGCTGCTAATACTTGAGAATATTCTTTGGCTCCCCTTGTGTCGAATCAATAAATTTGGGTTGAATACTCCACCCTCGAAAACTGTTGCGACCCCTATACTTGTGGGTTATCAATAGTCACCTACTATGTGTTATGATCCTGTAACCCCGAAGTGAGAATAATCGGGACCACTCCCAGTGATGACCGTAGTTTGAGGAGTTCATGTATTCACTAAGTGTTAATGCTTTGTTCCGGTACTGCATTAAAAGGAGGCCTTAATATCCCTTAGTTTCCAATAGGACCCCGCTGCCACGGGAGGGTAGGACAAAAGATGTCATGCAAGTTCTTTTCCATAAGCACGTATGACTATATTCGGAATACATGCTTACAATACATTGATGAATTGGAGCTAGTTCTGTGTCACCCTATGTTATAACTGTTACATGAGGAATCACATCCGACATAATTATCCATCATTGATCCATTGCCTACGAGCTTTTCACATATTGATCTTTGCTTAGTTACTTTTCCGTTGCCACTATTACAATCACTACAAAACCAATACTGTTACTTTTGCCACCTTTACTATTACTTCTATATTACTTTGCTACTAAATACTTTGCTGCAGATATTAAGTCTTTCAGGTGTGCTTGAATTGACAACTCAACTGTTAATACTTGAGAATATTCTTTGGCTCCCCTTGTGTCGAATCAATAAATTTGGGTTGAATACTCTACTGTCGAAAACTGTTGCGATCCCCTATACTTGTGGGTTATCACAAGGCCCTTCTCAAGTTGCTCCTTCAACTTGGCATTTTCCTCCACAAGATGCACATGCTCACAAGAAGGGTTAGAAGCATGGGCATTTTATCAATTAGAATGAAAGGTGGACACGTGGAAATCTCCTTAGTTAGTTTCACTTGGAGTTGATCATGAGACTCTTTGATAGATGCATGAGCACCTTTCAAGGCCTTGTGAGCCTTGTCAAGAGTTTCAAACTCTTCCTTGAGCCGATCATGGTCAACCCCAAGGGCAACTTTCTCAGATTTAAGCACACGGGAAAGAACAATAGCATGATCAAGATCTTTTTGTAATTTAGCACGATCAACGCTATGTGACTCCTCAAGAGCCAAATGAAAACCTTGCTCTTCCTCTAGAGCATTGGAAAGATCCGCAATCTAATCGGCATAGTCACGACTATGCCCCTCCATCTTGGAGATAGTATCCACATGCGACTCAATGATATCATTGGCCTCACCAAGTTGTTCCAAGAGAGCAACAAAGTGCTTCTTGGACTCACCCTTGAGTTTGTTCACAAACTTGGTGAACTCATTCTCATCAACTTTCTCCAGCTCACTATCATCAATACAATCTAACAATGAAGGAATAGTAATAATGGTGGTTTTGATGTTAGGAGTTACCTTGTTGATATCTTTGACCATGAGACACTTGGCAATGGTGTTTTCGTTGGGGGCGCCGAAGAGAGACACCTTGGAGGGGGAAGATGTAGCAATGGCAATGGTTGCCGTTGCCATTCCTTCTCCACTTGTATCTCCCCCCTCATCATCGGAGGTGTACTCTTCATGTGCCACCAAGCCCTTTGGAGGAGGCTTCTTGGTGAAGTTGTTCTTGCTAGGGAAGGACTTGGCTTTATCCTTCCGAATGAGTTTTCCACCATTGTCTTCCCTCTTCTCGTAAGGGCAATCCACCACAAAGTTACTCACATTGCCACAATTGTAACAAGTTCTTACACGTTTCTTGTTCCTTGACCCACTTGAGTTGTTCTTGTTGAAGTTGGGCCTTGAGTTCCTCTTATTGCTCCAAAATTGCCTTGACGCAAGAGCCATGTGCTCATGATAAGCATACTTGGTGTCCTCGGGGGCACACTCTTCTTCTTCTTCCTCTTCTTCTTCCGAGATTGCATTAGACTTCAAAGCAAGGGTGGGAGTGCTTCTGTTTGACCGGACCCGAGCAAGAGCATTGTCGGCGGTCTTTTTCATGATGTTCATGGCAATAAACTTATCCAACACTTCACTTGATGTTAATAAGTGAAAGTCCGGCCTTTGACGAATCACGGAAGACATGGCCTTGTTGAAGGGCATGATGGCCTTGAGGAACTTGCGCTTGATCCAATTGTCATCTGTATCCTTGCTTCCATAGTCTTGGAGAGCAACCGCAAGAGTAGTCACCCTCCAGTAAAGGTCACGCGAATCCTTATCTTCGAGCATCACAAATTTATTGGCCTCATCAAGGACCACTTCAAAGTTGGATCGTTGGATGCTTGAGCTCCCCTTGTACATCGAAACAATGTGCTCCCGACAATCCTTTACACAAGTGAAAGGTTGAATGTGTACAAGGTCTTCGGGAGGGACCTCTTCTTTAAGGATGAACAAAGCGGAGTGATTGTATTGGTTGTCCACTTCTTCTCTTGGGGTGAAGTTGTTTGGATCATGCGGGTAGAAGCCTTGCTCAATGATTCTCCAAAGGTTAGTTGAGCAATGATTCAAATGAGACTTAATGCGAAAGATCCAATTAGCAAAATCACCCTTAACAAGCTTGGGAGGGGGACCATGAATATTAATGCGAGCTGTAGGGACCGATCCTCCATAGACTGGGGGAGGGGGAACCGAGGCAAAGGTTCCCGTCCCATTCTTGCCATGAGGGGAAGGAACATGAGTACCTTAAGCCGCTTCCTTGGCAGAATTGGCCTCTGACTCCGATGTCGTGGGATTAACCACAAGCAAGGAATCGGGCGTGGATTTCATCCCCTCAAGTAATTCTTTAATCATGGACTTGACTTCGGCCATCATAGACGTCTTAAGTGAAGCCATAGCTTCATTTAAGTCGTCTCGAGTGATCGAAGTCAACTCCACGGCCTCAGGCACTTCCTCCTCGGAGTCAACCATACTCTTCAGGTGGTGAAACCCTTAATAAAGAGACGAGGCTCTGATACCAATTGAAAGGATCGATATGGTTGACTAGAGGGGGGTGAATATGCAACTAGCAATTTTCAGCTTTTCTTAACAAATTAGGTTTAGCAACAAATAGGTTGTCTAGATGTGCAACTAGGTGAACAACATATATGGTGCAAACAATAACAACAACAAGTGTAAGCAAATGATACAACACAATAATAGCGTGCACAAAGTAAAGGAAAGAGATAACCACAAGTGGACCCGGTGGAGATGAGGATGTGTTACCGAAGTTCCTTTCCTTTGGGGGAAGTACGTCTCCGTTGGAGCGATGTGGAGGCACAATGCTCCCCAAGAAGCCACTAGGGCCACCGTATTCTTCTCATGCCCTCACACAATGCGAGATGTTGTGATTCCACTAGTGGTGCCCTTGAAGGCGGCAACCGAACCTTTACAAACAAGGTTGGGGCTCTCTCCACAACCAAATTGGAGGCTCCCACGAAACCATGGAGCTTCACCACAATGAAATATGGCTCCGAGGTGAACTCAACCGTCTAGGATGCTCAAACACCCAAGAGTAACAAAATCCACACAAGAAAGTATGGGGGAATCAAATATCCTTTGGTGAAAGTGTAGATCTAGGTCTCCTCCTTTAATCCCTAGCAAATCAACAAGTTTGAGTGGCTAGAGAGAGAGATCGGGCAAGAAAGCTTGAAGGGCATTAATGGTGGAGAGAGAGGTAAGAGGTGAAGAGGATAGGTGGAAGAACCCCCTTTATATACGAAACCCGAAGATCCAACCGTTGCAGCCGTTTTTACACTGCAGCGATACAACTGCTCCTCTCCCGATACAACGGGAATCACGGGTAAGCTGCTGAAACCCTAGCAGGCGGTACAACTGGACGCCAGAGCGGTAGTACCAGTTATTAGGAATAACCGAACCAACCGCTTCCCTACCGCTCAACAACCGCCTTGGACCAAAGGGGAGTCACCCCCATGGGCGGTGGTCGAGCGGTAGTGCTCCGGAACAACCGCCTGCTCCTGGTGCACGGGGTGGCTAAGTCCCAAGCGGTACAACCGCTCGGACACCCGGTAGTACCGGTATGCAGAGCACAACCGAGACAACCGGGCCACCACCGCCCAAGTACCGCCCTATCACAGAAGCGAGTCCGGTGGTTGGGCGGTACCCGGCCGGTACAACCGCCCAAAGCACCACACCAGGGTACTTCAAGTGGGAGGGCGGTACCACCGCCCCGGGGCGGCAGTACAATCGCTTGGTAAGAACCTGGGAGGTGCAACCCCAGGGTATCACCCCTAGGGCGGTGGTTGGGTCGGTACAACAGGTCAACGGTACAACCGCCCAGGTGGGCGGTACAACCGCTAAGGAGAAACTACTGCACCAGGATGAACTAAAGAGAACCTCTCTCTACACGGAACGGAAGGTAATGGTGGGTGACGAGAAGAGTGTACGTGCAATGATTCACCCCACGCCTTCCGATGTGAATTCCCTCTTGATAGTACGGGTTTCCTACGACCAAAGAAATAAACACGTAGAAAACTCCGTCTTCGATCTTTTCCTTCGAGAGAAAATGTCTAATCGATGCGAACCTGAGCATAGAGAACATGAAGAACTTAACACATCATTAGACCACAAGGAGAGTTGTCATCATCACCCAAAACACAAAGACGGGAAATGTCCTAACAGTACTTCTATACGGAACTTCAACCCCCCGTTAGGGTAAAAAAATGAACAATTTCAATAGTTAGAAGTTTCATGATTTAGACGTAACAAATTGAAATTGAAATTGAAATTTGACGAGGGTTCCTGGTTTGCAAATTTGACCTTTTCGTTTCCTTGACGGGAGCGGAGCCCTTGGTCCCCTTATAGGGAGATTCGGATATTTACAGGGAGCCAGACGCAAAAGAGCAAATTCTTGCACATCTCCCCTTTGTTCGCGTCATCATCCCCACCCCAACCCGTGTATACTCTCCTCTTCACTTGCCTGCCTCTGTCTCCCGCATCGCGATCAGTCATCTCCTCCCAGCCTCCCCCGCCTCGCCGGAGATCACGAGAGGCGGCGCTCCCCATCCCCGCGATGGACGCCTCCTACCGCCGCTCAGGTGCGGGCGGCGGCGGCGGCTCAGCCCCCCGCACCGTCGAGGACATCTTCAAGGACTACCGCGCCCGCCGCAACGCCATCCACCGCGCCCTCACCCACGGTACGCGCCCCCCACTCCCTCCCCGCCGCCTAAACCCCGAACCTAGCCCTAACCCTTCTCCCTTCCTTCGCAGACGTCGAGGAGTTCTACGCGCAGTGCGATCCAGGTGAGGCCCCGACGCGATCTCTCCCCTCTCTGCTACAGTTTCGATTCAATTGGCTGCGAGCTGCCCTCCTCAGATCGCGATGTGCTTTCGTGTCCCGACAGAGAAGGAGAACCTGTGCCTGTACGGGTACGCCAACGAGGCGTGGGAGGTGGCGCTGCCCGCGGAGGAGGTGCCCACCGAGCTGCCGGAGCCGGCGCTCGGGATCAACTTTGCGCGCGACGGGATGAAGCGCAGCGACTGGCTCGCGCTCGTCGCCGTCCACTCCGATTCGTGGCTTGTCTCCGTAGCTTTCTACTATGCCGCGCGGCTCACCCGCAACGACCGGTATGATGCCCCCCTCTGTTCCTTTGGGTTTGATGAGTGATGCTTTTGTGCTGCAGTGCCAGTGTGACGCACTCATGTGAAGGTTCTAAATCCGGACAGTCTACGGAACTATTATTAGCTCATAGAAGCAAGTTATGACTTTGTTGGTGTCCTGTATAGACAAGGGGATATATCTAGAGGGCATCAAGGGACTTCTGGGGAACTTGTTGGGATTTGAGGTTAATGTTAGAATTTGCATGTTATGCACGTACCTGCGTGTGAACTTGTTATGTACGTGTGTCTGAACAGCGATCGCGGTCTGGTTTAGATTTAATTTTTGATTTCTCAAGTACCATTGTGATACTAAGTATTCTTTACATGGGGAATTTTTGGGCCTTCTTTAGCGGTTATCCTGTGATCTGCTGGAGAAAGAGATCTAGCTAATTCTATAATGGTTGTCTGCAACTCTGCATGCTCCATCTTAGTAATAAAAGAATAGTCAAGTGGAGAGAAATTATATGAACTCATGATGAGTAGTAACCTCACTGAAATGAGGCAACTTTTTTTTTCTTGTATATTGTAATCGTGATATAAAATTCCAAGCATGTCTAATATCAACAGAGGTTTCAGTTTTTGTGCATGAGTTTACTGTATCTACTCTGTGCTGTGCCCACTGGTCACATGGAGGAGGATTTGGTGTATAGAAAGTTATGTTTTTTTGTGGAAAGGAAATCACATCCATGTATTCTTTCTGTCCCTCTATGGTTACCATGGCTAAATAAAAGCAGGCCTACGCATGCGCTTGGAAGCAGAATGCTTAGCGCTTAATCGTGCTAGTGCTAGGTGTACGCTTAGCGGCTTAGGTGAGGCAAGCAGTAGGCAGAGACAGAACTAGGAATTTACGCCTTCGAATCTTGATGGTTAGTATGGTGTTCACATCTGAAGACGCATCTAAATACAAGAAAGAAAAAAAATCTTCTGAAGCCAAATGTAGGAAGTTATGCTTTTTTGTGGAAAGGAAATCACATCCATGTTTATTTCTGTCCCTCTGTGGTTGGCATGGCTAAATAAAAGCACGCCTAGGCATGTGCTTGAAATCAGAATGCCTAGCGCTTAGTCGTGCTAGTGCCAGGTGTGCGCTTAGGTGAGACAGGCACTAGGAAGAGGCAAAACTAGGAATTAAAGCCTGGTGCTTTTTTGAACCTTGATGGTTAGTATGGTGTCAACTTTTGAAGATGCATCTAAATAAGAAAAAGAACTTCCATCTGAAGGCAATAACAATTTTCACATGGTAACCTCTCTGTTCTGTGGAGAAGAATAATTCTGTTTGCTTTTGTGAAATTTTTATCTCCCTCAATATTGCCATAAAATGCTATTCTAGAGTTTTGAGGTTGTACCATGTATTTCCTCCAGAGATTTGTTTATATCTTGCATAAATTATGTATATCATCCACTAAATATTACACTCACAAGAATCCATATTGAAACATGTATTTCCCATAGCTACAGATTTAAGAAGTTTTTGTGTCGCAAAAACTCTAGATTTAAGATTGGACAATTATATGCAACCATACTGACGAGCCCGGTCCACTTGTTAGCCTATTGGCTTTGCACCTACCCATAAACCCATGACAGAGGTTTGACCAAGGCTGCAAAGGGTTGGAGTTGTGCCTAGAGGGTTCAATCTTAAATCTGGAGTCATGTGTTCAATCTTAAATCTGGAGTCATGTGTTATGAAAGCTTCTAGATCTATTGCTAATTTGCTATGTGCTAGACCAATCTGGAATTTTGTAATAGTTTGTACAAAATGCTTGAGGTTTTGCAAAAAAATTAGTCTTCTCTCTTTGATGTCTATCGCATTTGTGAGAATTTTTTCCATCTTAATGATCCTTAAAGATACGTTGTACTACTCAAGTCGTCTTCTATACATTTTTTTGTATATGTTTGGTGTTCTTACCTTGATCAAAGAAGAATTTGAACTAAGCAGATTAGCATTTGAGGGACTAAGGGTTCGCTTTTTAATACATGATACACCATGGTTTTGGAAATACTTGCACTTTTAATACTACAATTTTTAGTGGTAGCGAAACCACTAATTAGAAAATACTGAGCTATCAAACAGGGCCTGACATTTATGAGTTCTTTATTGCAGTTGCTTCTAGTTTCCTGTAATTGCTTGCCATGTAAGAATTTAGCACCTGTTGTTTGCCTCAATGTTAATTGAATTGCATAATGCCTGCTTTTCCCCTCGTCATTATATTCCCATTTTGGGTGTCTGTGGTATGCAGATCTCTAAAGTTGTCTGGACCTATGTGCTCTGTGTTGAGTTAACCATTTCTGTTTGTGTAAACTGTCCTAATAATCTTAGATAACTACATTTCTATACTTGCAGACGCTAAACATTTTGTCATTGCTCCCTGATAAAACAATCGGCTGAATGTGTTCTTAAGAAAGTATAGTGTGGCATCAGATCTTCGTAGCAACTGTGTTTGTTTGTTTTGCTAACATAAACTGTGTTAAACTGTGGACTGACTATCTGTGTCCTTGGAATGCTTCTATATAGTATAGATTTATGGATGATATATTGTTATTAGTTTTTCAAGTAAAAATCACTCGTATGCTAGTATTGATGATGGCCAGTATGCTTGTATTTTTTCATTTTGCATCACCATACATAGTAGTGGTACCCTTTGTCAAAGGATGCTATGCAAGAAATCTATTCCGTGTTTTTGAAGTCTGAGATATGTAGAACGGGTTGAATATTTTGGTTTGGATTTTAAGAAGCTACTCCCTCTGTCCCATAATATAAGAGCGTTTTTGACACTATATTATGGGACAGAGGGAGTAAGAACAATTGGTGATGCACTGAGTAAGAACAGTTGATTTCCTACAGGGAGCGAATCCTTGTATTATTTTTCTCATTTGTTCCCTCAAAAACTCGCAATTGAATAAATAATTGAGCACTTGGTAGTTTTCAATGTTTTGCTAGAACTTCTAGCTTTGGAATTTATTGGTGGGTTCAGAGTTTTATCTAAGCAACGTTTACTTAACTAATTTTATGTGTAACTAAATAGCTATGCAATCATGGACAGCCTTGGTTTGAGCCCACCTTTGGATTTTATGAGGGATGCGCTTAGAGAAACTAGATTATGTGTGGACCTAGTTGACCTATAGGGTCATACATTTATCAGGATAATAATACATATAGTTGCAAATAAATTTGACAAAATGGTCAAAGTAACACTGAATGCAAATACAGAACAGATTTGCTGCTCTCTGTTATCATTTTATTTTGTTGCAAAGAGTAAGAGTTTGCACTGTTATTATGTTATCTCATAGTTTCCCACGGCAATTCAACAGGAAGCGTTTATTTGGCATGATGAATGATTTGCCAACCGTGTATGAAGTCATCTCAGGTATGAGACAATCGAAGGAGAGGGACAGATCGGGTGGTATTGACAACAGCGGTAGAAACAAGCTGCCATCAAAGGTAACGGGAAATTCTTTGCTGTTTTGATCTCTTCTTCTCTCTTCTTCTAATTTTATTGTGTCTATTCAGCATACAGTCGAGGCGCCGCCACCACCACGTACAGAAAATAACGCCAGGGATGCCGATGAAGGCTACGATGAAGATGACGGCGACCACAGCGAGACCTTATGCGGAACATGCGGTGGCATATACAGCGCCGAGGAATTCTGGATTGGGTGCGATGTGTGCGAGAGGTGGTACCATGGCAAGTGCGTGAAGATAACTCCGGCGAAGGCGGAGAGCATAAAGCAGTACAAATGCCCAAGCTGCAGCTCCAAGAGACCTAGGCAGTAGCAGCGCCGCCTCCTTTTGGCGGGGGACGGCCCCCATGGACGGGGGCCTTGAAGCAGCAGCAGCAGCGGTTGAGACTTTAGACTCCTTGTGCAAGGCTAACTACTACCGTCTTGCTATGTTTACTGTACCTTTCGTTTCAGGTTTACATATGGTGATGATGCTAATGCTTGTGAGGGAAGATGACACACATTTTCAAAGCCTTCTAACGTTTCCATGTCCTGAAGAGGAGTCAAAGGTGTATGTTGCCGGGAAGGGATAGTAGAATGATGAAAATATGTGTAACTTTTCATGGGAAGTTCATGTTCCAATAATCCGGGAGGTTTATTTATACTATTCTATCTATGTTAATATATGTATTATTAGTCTGTTCAGCTGTCATGTGGAACCTGTTGTGAAATAACAATTTTGGTTATCCTATTAAAAACACACAATAGTTGCTTTACCGATGCTGCATTCTTCGGGGAGGTGGTCTGCAACGCCGACTGACCGGCAGTATGGCTTAGAGCCAGCTCGTTTATATGGTGGGTATATATGAAGTCGATTCATATTATTTGTTGCTCAAATAAATGTGGCAGTATGGCTTAGAGCCAGCTCGTTTATATGGTGGTATATGTGAAGTCGACTCATATTACTTGTTGCTCAAATAAATGTATCTAGATGATGTATTTAAACGTATTTCAGTGACGTCCATTTGTGTTAGATAAATCCATTTGAATGACAAGTAACATGGAAGCGAAGCAAATACTTTATAGTATATATGATCTCATCACTTATGTCAATGGCTCATCCTTTCAGCTCTTCTTTGGCCTTTAGTATCTCCGTCTTCCCATTATAATCTCATCATCTATGTCAATGGTTCATCCTTTCAGCTCTTCTCTGGCCTTTAGTATCTCGGAAGAGAACGAGCGTAATTATTTTTCAAGCATCCTTAGACCAAATCAGTTGTACATTGGTTTACAAATTAGTGGTTACTCCCTCCATTCCTAAATATTTCTAAATATAAGTCTTTTTAGAAATTCCAACAAGTGACTACTCCCTCTGTTCCAAATTACTTGTTTTGGATTTGTCTAGATACGGATGTATCTAGACTCATTTTAGTGCTAGATACCTTCGTATCTAGACAAATCTAAGACAAGTAATTCGGAACGAAGGGAGTACATATGAAGCAAAATGAGTGAATCTATACTTTAAAATATGTCTACATACATCCGTATGTTGTAGTCCATTTGAAATATCTAAAAATGCTTACATTTAGGAACGGAGGGAGTATGTGGTAAAAAATAACCTATTGTTCTATTTGGTAGATAATAAGTAAACATCATTTTTTGTGGCTAGTGCTTCTATAACCGTTAAATAATTGTAAGGTTGCAATACATTTTTTCAGAACATGCAAATTGCAATTAAAAATATAACATTGAGAACTGCCTTTCCATATTTTTGTTGGGAAACTTGAGAGACCTTTTGGCACTGCATCTGGTTATCCAGCCGGGTTGTGCTCAACACCATGCCATCCATACAGACATGGTCGAACATGTATCATCTGTGGAGCCGAGGGAATATGCAACAAAGGGTTCATGAGCACGCACAACAGTACTCCTGCAAAATAACATCAGAACATTATTGCGGTTGAGTTATGGTTACAACAATCGGAGCTAATTGAAACAATACTGAACATGGCTAGCAAGTACTCCCTTCGTCTGAAAAAACTCGTCCCTCAAATAGATGTATTTAGCCCCAAGTTAATGCTAGACACATCCATTTGAGGAACACGTTTGGGACAAGTTTTTTCGGACGGAGGGAGTATCCACTCACCGATGAAATATTGGTCCAGGTCTGCAGGAAGACCAAAATATAGGTAACTAGGAGATTGTGAGCTCTAGAATAAAAGAACAACACCTTTGTCGCACGCTACACTTTGATTCAGTGTGAGTGTGAACTCCTCAACCGCCACAACTCTGTGTGAGGTAATTCAAGCTGTAGACTACCTTCATGATTGGAAGTGGAACGTTTGATATAAAGGTGACTACGTTAGAAAAGCTAGCGTTGGCAAGCTGACAGGTAATTACATGGTTGCATCAACATCACCAAATGATTTGCTGCAAGGACAGTTCACCTTTACTATTGCTTTTTATTCCAGTAATATATACGAAAAAGGATTCAGAACAAATGAGGCGAAGGGCTGCATTACCTAGGCAACATGGTGGCAGTGAACTGCTACCCCAACAATGCATCCCCGCAACTAGTGTCGATCATCTGTATGACGGTCGCTTTGTTCAGCATGTAGTGTCGTCAAGGATTGGGTTGTTGGCCGGTGGCGGGGGCAGCTACATCCAGGCTGCCCCGTTAGTCGGCGACGGGATGCGGTTTGTTCGATCTTTGTACTTGGAGCGAGCAGGAAGGAGGCAGCCAGCACCTACGAGCAGAGTTGACCTACCCCTCGCTTAGGCAATCAGGATGAGAGAAAAGATTAGTTGGGGAGCTTGATTTAGTAGTAAAAAAGACCGCAAGAGATCTTTATATTTTGGTCATTTGAGATTTTGGGAGGTAATAGCACTTTGATTTGGTGATCAATGGTAGTAATGGGAGGGTGGTTTAGGGTTTGGTGATCAATGGTAGTAATGGGAGGGTGGTATTCAATTTGGTAAGATTTGATAATAATTGATTTGTTGTGTATAGCAGAGGATTTGTTGGGAATACATTGGTCATTTGGTAAGATTAGCGGTTGAAGGAAATCATGTCAAAAAATCAGTATAAAAAGGCGAAAACGTGGATGAGGTGGGTGTCAGTTTGGAGAGAGAAAAATCGGTGGGATGAGGAGGCAAACGTACCTGGAGGACAAAACAACTTACAACTCTCTTTTAATAGTAGAGATGATTAGAAGTGGAATGTTTGATATAAATGTGACAATGCGTTAGAAAAGTTAGTGTCGGCGAGCTGACAATGGTAATTCTATGGTTGCATCGGACATCACCAAATGATCCACTGCAAGGATATTTCAAGTTTACTATTGTTTTGTATTTTAGTAATGTACATGAACAATGGTTCATAATAAACGAGGCGAAGGGGGGGAGGGGGTTGCTGAAGGAAATATGCCCTAGAGGCAATAATAAAGTTGCTATTTTATATTTCCTTAATCATGATAAATGTTTATTATTCATGCTAGAATTGTATTAACCGAAAACTTGATACATGTATGGATGCATAGACAAAACACCGTGTCCCTAGTAAGCCTCTACTAGACTAGCTCGTTGATCAAAGATGGTTAAGTTTCCTAACCATAGACATGTGTTGCATTTGATTAACGTGATCACATCATTAGGAGAATGATGTGATGGACAAGACCCGTCCATTAGCTTAGCATAATGATCATTAAGTTTTATTGCTATTGCTTTCTTCATGACTTATACATATTCCTTTGACTATGAGATTATGCAACTCCCGGATACCGTAGGAATACCTTGTGTGCTATCAAACGTCACAACATAACTAGGTGATTATAAATATGCTCTATAGGTATCTCCGAAGGTGTTTGTTGGGTTGGCATAGATCGAGATTAGGATTTGTCACTCCGAGTATTGGAGAGGTATCTCTGGCCCCTCTCGGTAATGCACATCATGATAAGCCTTGAAAGCAATGTGACTAATGAGTTAGTTGCAGGATGATGCATTACAGAACGAGTAAAGAGATTTGCCAGTAACGAGATTGAACTAGGTATGGGGATGCCGACGATTGAATCTCGGGGGATGCCGACGATTGAATCTCGGGCAAGTAACATACCGATGACAAAGGGAATAATGTATGTTGTCATAACGGTTTGACCGATAAAGATCTTTGTAGAATATGTGGGAGCCAATATGAGCATCTAGGTTCCGCTATTGGTTATTGACCGGAGAGGTGTCTCGGCCATGTCTACATAGTTCTCGAACCCGTAGGGTTCGCACGCTTAACGTTCGATGACGATTTGTATTATATGAGTTATGTGATTTGGTGACCGAATGTTTTTCGGAGTCCCGGATGAGATCACGAACATGACGAGGAGTCTTGAAATGGTCTAGAGGTAAAGATTCATATATAGGACGATAGTATTCGGACACCGGAAGTGTTCTAGGGGTACCGGGTATGTATCAGGTCACCGGAAGGGGTTCCGGGCAACCCCCGGCAAGCTATATGGGCCTAATGGGCCAAGAGGGAAAACACACCAGTCACTAAGGGGCTGTGGCGCCCCCCATATGGGCTGGCCAAATTGGAGAAGGAAAGGGGAAGAAGGAAAGGAAAAAGGGAATAGGATTCCTCCTTCCCCCTCTTCCCTTCCTACTCCGAATAGGAATAAAAAAGGGGGGAGGCCGAATTGGGAGGACCCCATGTAGGATTCCTCCTACTTGGGGCACCCCCTTGGCTGCCTCTCCTCCCCTCAACCAATATATGTGTGTGTGTGGGGGGGGCACCGCTAGAACACACCACAAACATTGTTAACCGTGTGCGGTGCCCTCCCCCTCCACAGTTCACGCCTCTGGTCCTATTCACGTAATACTTAGGCGAAGCCCTGCGCGGATCACTTCACCATCATCGTTAACATGCCGTCGTGCTGACGGAAATCTCCCTCGACACTTTGCTGGATCAAGAGTTCGAAGGACGTCATCGAGCTGAACGTGTGCAGAACTCGGAGGTGCCGTACGTTCGGTGCTTGATCGATCAAAATGAGAAGAAGTTTGACTACATCAACCACGTTGTAAAACGCTTCCGCTTTCAGTCTACGAGGGTATGGGGACACACTCTCCCCCTCTCATTGCTATGTATCTCCTAGATAGATCTTGCATGAGCGTAAGAAATTTTTGAAATTGCATGCTACGTTCCCCAATAGTGGTATCATAGCCATGTCTATGTGTAGATGATATGCACGAGTAGAACACAAAGAGTTGTGGGCGATGATAGTCATACTGCTTAGCACCAACGTCTTATTTTAATTCGGCGATATTGTTGGATGAAGCGGCCCAAACCAACCTTGCATGACCACATTCATGAGACCGGTTCCACCTACAGACATGCAACTTGTTTTGCATAAAGGTGGCTGGCGGGTGTGTGTTTCTCCAACTTTAGTTGAATTGGATTTGACTGCGGCCGGTCCTTGTTGAAGGTTAAAATAACAAACTTGATAAATCACTATTGTGGTTTTGATGCGTAGGTAAGAACGGTTCTTACTAGAAGCCCGTAGCAGCCACGTAAAACTTGCAACAACAAAGTAGATGACGTCTAACTTGTTTTTGCAGGGCATGTTGTGATGTGATATGGTCAAGACATGATGTGATATATGTTATTGTATGAGATGATCATGTTTTGTAAAAGTTATCGGCAACTAGTAGGAGACTTATGGTTGTCACATTATTGTATGAAATGCAATCGCCATGTAATTGCTTTACTTTATCACTATGCGTTAGTGATAGTTGTAGAAGCAATAGTTGGCGAGACGACAACGAAGGTACGGTGGAGATCAAGGTGTCAAGCCGGTGACAATGGAGATCATGACAGTGCTTTGGAGATGGAGATCAAAGGCACAAGATGATGATGGCCATATCATGTCACATATTTTGATTGCATGTGATGTTTATATTTTATGCATCTTATTTTGCTTAGTACGGCGGTAGCATTATAAGATGATACCTCACTAAAATTTTAAGGTATAAGTGTTCTCCCTGAGTATGTGATGTCTACTACACAACCTTCTTGTAGACGTTGTTGGGCCTCCAAGTGCAGAGATTTGTAGGACAGTAGCAAATTTCCCTCAAGTGGATGACCTAAGGTTTATCAATCCGTGGGAGGCGTAGGATGAAGATGGTCTCTCTCAAGCAACCCTGCAACCAAATAACAAAGAGTCTCTTGTGTCCCCAACACACCCAATACAATGGTAAATTGTATAGGTGCACTAGTTCGGCGAAGAGATGGTGATACAAGTGGTATATGGATGGTAGATAAAGGTTTTTGTAATATGAAAATATAAAAACAGCAAGGTAACTAATGATAAAAGTGAGCGTAAACGGTATTGCAATGCTAGGAAACAAGGCCTAGGGTTCATACTTTCACTAGTGCAAGTTCTCTCAACAATAATAACATAATTGGATCATATAACTATCCCTCAACATGCAACAAAGAGTCACTCCAAAGTCACTAATAGCGGAGAACAAACGAAGAGATTATGGTAGGGTACGAAACCACCTCAAAGTTATTCTTTCCAATCAATCTGTTGGGCTATTCCTATAAGTGTCACAAACAGCCCTAGAGTTCGTACTAGAATAACACCTTAAGACACAAATCAACCAAAACCCTAATGTCACCTAGATACTCCAATGTCACCTCAAGTATCCGTGGGTATGATTATACGATATGTATCACACAATCTCAGATTCATCTATTCAACCAACACATAGAACCTCAAAGAGTGCCCCAAAGTTTCTACCGGAGAATCACGATGAAAACGTGTGCCAACCTCTATGCATAGGTTCATGGGCGGAACCCGCAAGTTGATCACCAAAATATACATCAAGTGAATCACGTGATATCCCATTGTCACCACAGATACACACGATAAGACATACATCAAGTGTTCTCAAATCTTTAAAGACTCAATCCGACAAGATAACTTCAAAGGGGAAACTCAGTCCATTAATTACAAGAGAGTAGAGGGGGAGAAACAACATAAGAGCAAATTATAATAGCAAAGCTCGCGATACATCAAGATCGTGCCACCTCAAGAACACGAGAGAGAGAGAGAGAGAGATCAAACACATAGCTACTGGTACATACCCTCAGCCCCGAGGGAGAACTACTCCCTCCTCGTCGTGGAGAGCGCCGGGATGATGAAGATAGCCACCAGAGAGGGATTCCCCCTCCGGCAGGGTGCCGGAAACGGGTCTAGATTGGTTTTCGGTGGCTACGGAGGCTTCTGGCAGTGGAACTCCCGATCTATTCTGCTCCTCGAAGTTTTTAGGGTATATGGGTATATATGGGAGGAAGAAGTACGTCGGTGGACCTCCAGGCTGTCCATGAGGCAGGGGGCGTGCCCGGGGGGGGGGGGCACCCTCGTGGGCAGCCCCGGACTCTCCTGGTCCAACTCCGATACTCCGTGGGCTTCTTCTGGTCCAAAAATAAGTTCCGTGAAGTTTCAGGTTAATTGGACTACGTTTGATTTTCCTTTTCTGCGATACTCTAAAACAAGGAAAAAATAGAAACTGGCACTGGGCTCTAGGTTAATAGGTTAGTCCCAAAAATCATATAAAATAGCATATAAATGCATATAAAACATCCAAGGTTGATAATATAATAGCATGGAACAATAAAAAATTATATATACGTTGGAGACGTATCAGCATCCCCAAGCTTAATTCCTGCTCGTCCTCGAGTAGGTAAATGATAAAAACAGAATTTTTGATGTGGAATGCTACCAAACATATTTATCCATGTAGTTCTCTTTATTGTGGCAAGAATATTCAGATCCATAAGATTCAAGACAAAAGTTTAATATTGACATAAAAATAATAATTCTTCAAGCATACTAACCAGGTAATCATGTCTTCTCAAAATAACATGGCCAAAGAAAGCTATCCCTACAAAATCGTATAGTCTGGCTATGCTCTATCTTCATCACACAAAGTATTTAATCATGCACAACCCCGATGACAAGCCAAGCAATTGTTTCATACTTTTGATGTTCTCAAACTTTTTCAACTTTCATGCAATACATGAGCGTGAGCCATGGACATAGCACTATAGGTAGAATAGAATGGTGGTTGTGGAGAAGACAAAAAGGAGAAGATAGTCTCACATCAACTAGGCGTATCAACGGGCTATGGAGATGCCCATCAATAGATATCAATGTGAGTGAGTAGGGATTGCCATGCATCGGATGCACTAGAGCTATAAGTGTATGAAAGCTCAAAAAGAAACTAAGTGGGTGTGCATCCAACTCGCTTGCTCACGAAGACCTAGGGCATTTTGAGGAAGCCCATCATTGGAATATACAAGCCAAGTTCTATAATGTAAAATTCCCACTAGTATATGAAAGTGTCAACATAGGAGACTCTCTATCATGAAGATCGTGGTGCTACTTTGAAGCACAAGTGTGGTAAAAGGATAGTAGCATTGCCCCTTCTCTCTTTTTCTCTCATTTTTTGTTTGGGCCTTCTTTTTTTTGGCCTCTTCTTTTTTATTTGGGCTTCTTTGGCCTCTTTTTTTATTATTATTTTATTTTTCATCCGGAGTCTTATCCCGACTTGTGGGGGAATCATAGTCTCCATTATCCTTTCCTCACTGGGACAATGCTCTAATAATGATGATCATCACACTTTTATTTACTTACAACTCAAGAATTACAACTCGATACTTAGAACAAAATATGACTCTATATGAATGCCTCCGGCGGTGTACCGGGATGTGCAATGACTCATGAGTGACATGTATGAAAGAATTATGAATAGTGGCTTTGCCACGAATACAATGTCAACTACATGATCATGCATAGCAATATGACAATGATGGAGCGTGTCATAATAAACAAAATAGTGGAAAGTTGCATGGCAATATATCTCGAAATGGCTATGAAAATGCCATAATAGGTAGGTATGGTGGCTGTTTTGAGGAAGGTATATGGTGGGTTTATGGTACCGGTGAAAGTTGCACGGTACTAGAGAGGCTAGCAATGGTGGAAGGGTGAGAGTGCGTATAATCCATGGACTCAACATTAGTCATAAAGAACTCACATACTTATTGCAAAAATCTATTAGTTATCGAAACAAAGTACTACGCGCATGCTCCTAGGGGGATAGATTGGTAGGAAAAGACCATCGCTCGTCCCCGACCGCCACTCATAAGGAAGACAATCAATAAATAAATCATGCTCCGACTTCGTCACATAACGGTTCACCATACGTGCATGCTACGGGAATCACAAACTTCAACACAAGTATTTATCAAATTCACAACTACTCAACTAGCATGACTCCAATATCACCATCTCCATATCTCAAAACATTCATAAGGAATCAAACTTCTCATAGTATTCAATGCACTTTATATGAAAGTTTTTATTATATCCCTCTTGGATGCCCATCATATTAGGACTAGTTTCATAACCAAAGCAAACTACCATGCTGTTCTAAAGATTCTCAAAATAATATAAGTGAAGCATGAGAGTTCATCTATTTCTTCAAAATAAAACCACCACCATGCTCTAAAAGGATATAAGTGAAGCACTAGAGCAAATGACAAACTACTCCGAAAGATATAAGTGAAGATCAATGAGTAGTCGAATAATTATGCAACTATGTGAAGATTCTCTAACATTTAATAATTTAAGATCTTGGTATTTTATTCAAGCAGCAAGCAAAAATAAATAAAATTACATTTTAAGAATGGCAAACATCATGTGAAGAAGCAAAAACTTAGGACCAACCGAAACTAACCGATAGTTGTTGAAGAAGAAAGGTGGGATGCCAACCGGGGCATCCCCAAGCTTAGACGCTTGACACTTCTTGAAATATTATCTTGGGATGCCTTTGGAATCCCCAATATTGATCTTTTGCGTCTCCTTAATTACTCTAATATCACGGTCTCCCTAAATATCAAAAGCTTCATCCACACAAAACTCAACAAGGACTCGTGAGATAAGTTAGTATAAACCATTGCAAAAACCTTATCATACTCTACTACAGAAAATCACTAAAATTATTATTCAACATTGCATAATAATTTCCTCTGCATATTTAATAGTCCTATCCTCAAATAAAATCATTAAAGAAGCAAACATATGCAAACAATGCAAACATAACAGCAATCTTCCTAAACAGGACAGTCTGTAAAGAGTGCAGCAAGATCCATACTTCCCTAACTCCAAAAATTATTAAAGACAATTCCCACTGTAGTAAATTTATCATAGCTTAATATGCAAAAGGTTTCAACATTTTATCACATTCTTAATTTTCTAGGGAATTATTGCAACAGCGGTAAACTTTCTGTTTTCAAACAGCAACATGAAGACTTGTAAAATAGGCATAGTAAAGGCTATCAATGCCACTTTTATTGAAATAAAAAATGCAAAACATTGTTCTGAATAAAATCAAGAAAATCCTAACAAAATAAATTGACGCTCCAAGCAAAACACATATCATGTGGTGAATAAAAATATAGCTCCAAGTAAAGTTACTGATGAACGAAGACGAAAGAGGGGATGCCTTCCGGGGCATCCCCAAGCTTAGGATTTTGGTTGTCCTTGAATATTACCTTGGGGTGCCTTGGGCATCCCCAAGCTTAGTCTCTTTCCACTCCTTATTCCATAGTCCATCGAATCTTTACCCAAAACTTGAAAACTTCACAACACAAAACTTAACAGAAAACTCGTAAGCTCCGTCAGTATAAGAAAGTAAATCACCATCATAAGGTACTGTAATGAACTCATTCTAAATTCATATTGGTGTAATATCTACCGTATTCCAACTTCTCTATGGTTCATGCCCTCCGATACTACTCATAGATTCATCAAAATAAGCAAACAACACGATGAAAACAGAATCTGTCAAAAACAGAACAGTCTGTAGTAATCTATAGGTTTCGACCACTTATGGAACTCATAAAATTCTCAAATAAATTGTTGGACCTGAGGAATTTGTCTATTAATCATCTTCAAAACTAATTAACTAAATATAACTCTCCAATAAAAAATGGCAGCAATTCTCATGGGCGCTAAAGTTTCTGTTTTTTTACAGCATGATCATAAAGACTTCACCCAAGTCTTCCCAAAGGTTCTACTTGGCACAAACACTAATTAAAACATAAAACCACATCTAAACAGAGGCTATATGAATTATTTATTACTAAACAGGAGCAAAAAGCTAGATGAATTATTTATTACTAAACAGGAGCAAAAAGCAAGGAACAAAGATAAAATTGGGTTGCCTCCCAACAAGCGCTATCATTTAACGCCCCTAGTTAGGCATGATGATTTCAATGATGCTCACATAAAAGATAAGAATTGTAACATAAAGAGAGCATCATGGAGAATATGAATATCACCTTTAAGTCTAACCCACTTCCTATGCATAGGGATTTTGTGAGCAAACAACTTGTGGGAACAATAATCAACTAGCAAAGGAGGGCAAAACAAGCATAACTTCAAGATTTTAAGCACATAGAGAGGAAACTTGATATTATTGCAATTCCTACAAGCATATATTCCTCCCTCATAATAATTTTCAGTAGCATCATGAATGAATTCAAGAACATAACCAGCACCTAAAGCATTATTTTCATGATCTACAAGCATAGAAATTTTACTACTCTCCACACAAGCAAAATTCTTCTCATGAATAGTGGTGGGAGCAAACTCAACAAAGTAACTATCATGGGATTGAAAATTGAAATCAAGATTACAAGTTTCATTTTTATCATTATTCTTTAAAGCATAGGTGTCATCACAATAATCATCATAGATAGGAGGCATCTTTCATCATAATAAATTGGCTCATCAAAACTTGGGGGACAAAAAATATCATCTTCATCAAACATAGCTTCCCCAAGCTTGTGGCCTTGCATATCATTAGCATCATAGATATTCAAGGAATTCATACTAACAACATTGCAATCATGCTCATCATTCAAATATTTAGTGCCAAACATTCCAATGCATTCTTCTTCTAGCACTTGAGCACAATTATCGGAATCCTTATTTTCATGATAGATATTAAAAAGATGAAGCATATGAGGTACCCTTAATTCCATTTTTTGGTAGTTTTCTTTTATAAACTAAACTAGTGATAAAACAAGAAACTAAAAGACTCGATTGCAAGATCTAAAGATATACCTTCAAGCACTCACCTCCCGGCAACGGCGCCAGAAAAGAGCTTAGTTGACAGGGTGTTAGTGCCGCTTACCTAGCCTCCCCGGCAACGGTGCCAGAAAAGAGCTTGACGTCTACTACACAACCTTCTTCTTGTAGACGTTGTTGGGCCTCCAAGTGCAGAGGTTTGTAGGACATTAGCAAATTTCCCTCAAGTGGATGACCTAAGGTTTATCAATTCGTGGGAGGCGTAGGACGAAGATGGTCTCTCTCAAGCAACCCTGCAACCAAATAACAAAGAGTCTCTTGTGTCCCCAACACACCCAATACAATGGTAAATTGTATAGGTGCACTAGTTCGGCGAAGAGATGGTGATACAAGTGGTATATGGATGGTAGATAAAGGTTTTTGTAATCTGAAAATATAAAAACAGCAAGGTAACTAATGATAAAAGTGAGCGTAAACGGTATTGCAATGCTAGGAAACAAGGCATAGGGTTCATACTTTTACTAGTGCAAGTTCTATCAACAATAATAACATAATTGGATCATATAACTATCCCTCAACATGCAACAAAGAGTCACTCCAAAGTCACTAATAGCGGAGAACAAACGAAGAGATTATGGTAGGGTACGAAACCACCTCAAAGTTATTCTTTCCAATCAATCCGTTGGGCTATTCCTATAAGTGTCACAAACAGCCCTAGAGTTCGTACTAGAATAACACCTTAAGACACAAATCAACCAAAACCCTAATGTCACCTATATACTCCAATGTCACCTCAAGTATCCGTGGGTATGATTATACGATATGTATCACACAATCTCAGATTCATCTATTCAACCAACACATAGAACCTCAAAGAGTGCCCCAAAGTTTCTACCGGAGAATCACGACGAAAACGTGTGCCAACCCCTATGCATAGGTTCATGGGCGGAACCCGCAAGTTGATCACCAAAACATACATCAAGTGAATCACGTGATATCCCATTGTCACCACAGATACGCATGACAAGACATACATCAAGTGTTCTCAAATCTTTAAAGACTCAATCCGATAAGATAACTTCAAAGGGGAAACTCAATCCATTACAAGAGAGTAGAGGGGGAGAAACAACATAAGATCCAACTATAATAGCAAAGCTCGCGATACATCAAGATCGTGCCACCTCAAGAACACGAGAGAGAGAGAGATCAAACACATAGCTACTGTTACATACCCTCAGCCCCGAGGGAGAACTACTCCCTCCTCGTCATGGAGAGCGCCGGGATGATGAAGATAGCCACCAGAGAGGGATTCCCCCTCCGGCAGGGTGCCGAAAACGGGTCTAGATTGGTTTTCGGTGGCTACGGAGGCTTCTGGCGGCGGAACTCCCGATCTATTCTGCTCCTCGAAGTTTTTAGGGTATATGGGTATATATGGGAGGAAGAAGTACGTGGTGGACCTCCGGGCTGTCCACGAGGCAGGGGGGCGCGCCTAGGGGGTGGGCGCGCCCCCACCCTCGTGGGCAGCCTGAGACTCTCCTGGTCCAACTCCGATACTCCGTGGGCTTCTTCTGGTCCAAAACTAAGTCCTGTGAAGTTTCAGGTCAATTGGACTCCGTTTGATTTTCCTTTTCTGCGATACTCTAAAACAAGGAAAAAACATAAACTGGCACTGGGCTCTAGGTTAATAGGTTAGTCCCAAAAATCATATAAAATAGCATATAAATGCATATAAAACATCCAAGGTTGATAATATAATAGCATGGAACAATCAAAAATTATAGATACATTGGAGACGTGTCAGTATGCACCATTGCGACAGTTCGTCGTGCCGAGAGACCACTTGATGATCGGGCGTGATAAGCTCTACGTTCACATACAGCGGTTGCCAGACAGTTTTGCACATGCGGAATACTCGGGTTAAACTTGACGAGCCTAGCATGTACAGACATGGCCTCGGAACACTGGAGACCGAAAGGTCAAACATGAATCATATAGTAGATATGATCAACATGGATATGTTCACCATTGAAGACTAATCCATCTCACATGATGATTGGGCATGGTTTAGTTGATTTGGATCACGTAATCATTTAGATGACTCGAGGGATGTCTATATAAGTGGGAGTTCTTAAGTAATTTGATTAATTGAACTTTAATTTATCATGAACTTAGTCCTGATAGTATTTGCATATCTATATTGTAGATCAATAGCTCGCGTTGTAGCTCCCCTATGTTTTTCATATGTTCATAGAGAAAACTAACTTGAAAGATGATAGTAGCAACGATGCAGACTGGGTCCGTGATCTGAGGATTATCCTCGTTGCCGCACAGAAGAATTATGTCCTTGATGCACTGCTAGGTGACAGACCTATTGCAGGAGTAGAGTAGACGTTATGAACGTTTGACAAGGTCAGTGTGATGACTACTTGATAGTTTAGTGCACCATGCTTTACGGCTTAGAACCGGCACTTCAAAAACGTTTTGAATGCCACAGAGCATATAAGATGTTCGAAGAGTTGAAATTGGTATTTTAGACTCATGCCCATGTCGAGAGGTATGAGACCTCTGACATGTACTTTGCCTACAAGATGGAGGAAAATAGCTCAGCTAGTGAGCATGTGCTCAGAATGTCTGGGTGCTACAATCACTTGAATGAAGTGGGAGTTAATCTTTCAGATAAGATAGTGATTGAAAGAGTTCTCTAGTCACTATCACCAAGTTACTAGAACTTCGTGATGAAATATAATATGCAAGGGATGACGAAAACGATTCCCAAGCTCTTCGCGATGCTGAAACCGGTGAAGGTAGAAATCAAGAAAAAGCATCAAGTGTTGATGGTTGACAAGACCACTAGTTTCAAAAAAAGGGCAAAGGAAAAGAAAGGGAACTTCAAGAAGAATGACAAGCAAGTTGCCACTCCCGTGAAGAAGCCCAAAGCTAGACCTAAGCCTGAAACTGAGTGCTTGTACCACAAAGGGAATGGTCACTGGAAGCGGAACTACCCAAAATACTTGGCGGATAAGAAGAATGGCAAAATGAACAA
This sequence comes from Triticum urartu, assembly GCF_003073215.2. Lineage (NCBI taxonomy): Eukaryota > Viridiplantae > Streptophyta > Magnoliopsida > Poales > Poaceae > Triticum > Triticum urartu. The sequence continues at coordinate 101,340,878 of NC_053022.1, forward strand.
AGGTATATTTGATATACATGTTATTGATGTGTACTTTACTAGTGTTCATAGTAACCCCTGGGTATTTGATACCTATTCAGTTGCTAAGATTAGTAACTCGAAATGGAAGTTGCAGAATGAATAGAGACTAGTTATGGACGAGGTGACGATGTGTGTTGGAAGTGATTCCAAGGTTGATACGATCACCATCGCACACTCCCTCTACCTTCGGGATTAGTGTTGAACCTAAATAAATGTTATTTGGTGTTTGCATTGAGCATGAATATGATTGGATCATGTATATTGCAATACGTATTCATATAAATCAGAGAATAATTGTTGTTCTGTTTACATGAATAAAACCTTCTATGGTCATACACCCAATGTTAATGGTTTATTGAATCTCGATCGTAGTGATGCACATATTCTCATGGTGGGCACACGACAGATGCCAAGGGATGACTAAAGAGAGGAGGAGGCTCGAGGGCACTGGTGGGCTCCAGAGGCGAGGTCGGCATGAGCGAGCGCGGGACGCAAGACATACCCAGGTTTGGGGCTCTCCGGAGAGATAACACCCCTAGTCCTGCCGAGTGCGGCTTATGTGTAACAGTATAGAGTTGCTCCTAGAGATGTGTTGAGGAAGAAGGAAGGCAGGACAAGGTTCAGGCTGCTCCCTCTCCTAGTGTGGCTAGTCTGGTTTGTTGTGTGATCGCTATCGTTCTCGTCGTGCCCGTATGCATGAGGGCTCCTGGGGGGTTTTATAGGCCAACCCCCCAGGGGTACAATGGTAATGTTACAAGGCCGTGTGGCCGGGCTGTCATTGTCCGGGAAGCCGGCCCTGGGACCCACTGGGTGTCAGGGCTCTCTGGGTTCTCTGGGCGCAGGCCCCGTGTGTGTAGGGGCACTGTTCGCCGTCTTGTCGATCGTCAAGGAGTGGCCGGATTGATCTTGATACAGTGGCGCTCCGTCAGGTTGCCGGTTGCTAGCGTCAGCAGTGACGGTGGGTGCACTGTAGCCTCGCCGGCCCTGGTCAGCGGGTAGGTGGGGCATCGTTGCCATGCCCCGGCTGACCAGAGGCATCGGAGGGGCACCGTTGCCTTGCTCATCCTTGAATGAAGACTCGTCCCATCGTACGGCCAGGATGGGATGGGAGTTGACCCGCGGCCGGGTTCAGGAACACGCCAAAGGGGGAGCTGGCTAGTTGGAGAAGTCTTGGCGTGCTGGGTTTGGCCATCTTGTGCCAGCCGTTGGGGCCGGGTTGAGGAGTTTGGCCGGGTCGAGGGGCTTGGCCGGGTTGAGCAACCCGGCCAAGCGGGAGTCGGCTTGAGGGGCATTGCTGGCCCCATTGTTTTTGAAAAGGATCCGATTTCCATTGCGTGCCCGGGGTTCATCCCCCTGACAGTAGTCCCCAAAACTGTGAAGGTCCACCGTCTTCGGGTGGGAGGGCCTTCGTAGTTTCCCCCCTGAGGAGGTGAATTTTGTGACCGCCGGGTCCGGCAACACCCACTGTGTGCCGGCTTCCGGAAGCCGGATCGCAGCATCCCGACAGGTGTGGGAAACCGAAGAGTCCATCAAATCTTGAGGCAATCTTCTGGGCTTCGCGCGGGCGCCACATGGCACCAGGAAGCCGGAGGAGCCTGACAGGCCACGCGCGCGATGGGACATGACGACACGCTGGGCCCCGCCACTGCGTGCCCTCGGCCCACACGCATGGATTTATTGCGGCGTCCGCAAGTCAGTTGCCATTCTCGAGGCAGTTATTGCGTGCGTACGTGCGCACTTATTGCGGGGAAGTGGGAGGGGCGAGCGCAAATGATCCCACTTCCCCACGTTTCGAACCATGGCTTATAAATTGGGGGGAGGGGAGCGGCGGAAATCATTCTCGCTCGTGCTCTCCTGTCTCTTCATCATCTCTCTGCTCTTTGCGACCGCCGCCCATTGCGACGCCCGCTACTTTGAGCAGAGCTCCATCGCCAGTCTTCTTCACCTCTCTTTTTCTTCGTCTTTGCCAATGGCGCTTCCTTCGGGCTCGTGGATGGGCTCGTCTGTCACCATGGAGGACATCACGTATCTTTGCTCCACCAAGTGTTTGCCGGGGGAGACAGAGGTCGTCGTGCGCCTGCCGCAGGGCGAGCGGGAGCCGCAGCCCGAGGGCACGGAGCGTGTGGTGTTCTACCCGCACTTCAAGCACGTGTTCGGCCTCCCTGCGAGCAGCTTCTTCCGCGGCTTCCTGGAGTTCTGCAGGCTCTAGCCTCATCATCTTGGCGCGGGTGCCATCGTGCAGCTCTCTGGCTTCGTCACCCTCTACGAGGGGTACCTGGGGGTCGAGCCCTCGACTGATCTTTGGGTGCGCTTCTTCTCCTTGAAGCAGTAGGGGACGAAAGCCAGGGAGATGTCCGACTGCGGGGCCGCCGTCATCTACAAGAGGACGGGTGGAGGCTGCCCCAAGATGCTGCAGGAGGACTCTGCCAAGAAGCGGCAGAACTCATTCTTCTACGTCCACAACCTCGGCGTGGACCGCATCAACCTGCCGCCTTTCGTCGATGTGCCGCCGCGGGCGAAACAGAACTGTAGTTATTGTCCCCGGCACCCGTCGTAGGAGGTGCTCAATCTGTGCCAGCGGGTGTCGGAGATGATGGAGCGGGAAGGGCTCACCGGCACTGACCTCATCATCGCTTTCTTCAGGCATCGGGTGCTGCCGCTACAGCAGCGCACCCACATCATTGGTCGGATGACCGGACTCTAGGACCCCAACCGCATGTTGAACTTGCGCCTGGCGGCGGACCAGGTCGCCCGCCGGGTCAACGACATCTCCAAGGCCGGGCTGCGGGAGGATTGGGAGTTAGGGAAGCCTCCGTACAGCCAGGTGAACCCGGCACCCGTGGTGAGTCCTTGGTCCCCGTACTTTGCCGCTACATATCTTCTCATTCGTCCCGACGCAATGCGGGAGGTGCTTCTGAATGCCATCCGACATCCGTATGACCGGGCACCGATGCAGGTGGTGCGGGTCGGCTCAGAGGAGCCCACGGCCCACGATGACGAGGAGGAGGAGGCGGCTGCCGATGCCGGCGCAGGACGTGCGTGCGGGTAAGTTTGTCTTCCATATTTCTTGAGTTGTCGGGCGCGAGGCGACGCGGGGGGTGCTGACACAAGTTGTCGATGCAGTGGCGCCGGGTGGAGAAGGCGGCGGCACGACTAGTGCCAGGTCGTCCCGGGGGGCGACGGCGGCGAGCCAGCCACACGGGAAGGACAACGTCCCGAGCCCCGACCGTGAAGCGCGTGGTGAACCCGGCCGTCGGCGCGAAACCACCCGCTAAGAGGAGGCGCGACGCTCTGTAGGCGAGGCCGGCGAGACCCACCGTTCCGGTGGTGCCTGGGTAAGTTTCCTTCTTGCTGAATTTGAATGGCTGAGCGGCCCTGCTTGGTTCTCGTCTGTTTACTTCATTGAGCTTCAGGTCGCCGATCTCATTGGCACTGGCGGTGGCGGACGCCGCGTCCACCGAGGGCGCTGTATTCCGGAGGACCCGGACCAGCGCCGTTGACCGGGATGAGGAGACGCCCGACTCGGACCTTGGCCTGGACCCGACCGACACCGAAGGCCTGGCCTAGCGGGACCGGAAAAGGGCCGAGGAGTTGGAGGCGGCGTCGGCCCAGGCCTGGGCCAACGCTGCGACGATGTGGGAGCGAGCCGGCGTGGCCCGAGATGCCGGCGGGGATGGAGCCGGCGGCGACGGTTTTCATGCCGTTGTCGGAAGGGGAGCGCGGCCAAGTTGGCCACGCGGACACCATGGACCTCGACCGGGAGGTCGTGGTAGTTGAGGACGACACCCCGCCGCGGACCGACGAGGTCGAGCGGGCGGGGGCCGAGGGAGGCGGTGGCGACGTTGTCTTGGAGGAGGTGCCGCGAATGGCGCCCAAGGGAGCGTCTCGGGTGCCCATGGGCGGGGCGCCGCCGATGGTGGCGCCGCAAGCCACTCCGGCCATCGAGCCGGCGAGGGTGCCGGAGAGGGCACTAGAGAAGGCGCTGGTCACGGAAGAGGTGGTCAGCGGAGAGTACGCCCCGGTGTCCAGGCCAGGGGGTCGTCGGGCCGTCGGGTCGCAACCGGCTCGGGGTGGGACCAGCGAGGTCTTCTTCGGGCCCTTGACCCAGGAGGAGGCGGCGATGGCCGCCATGAGAGGGCGTCTGCAGGGGCGGACGGAAAGGATCCAGGCCTTCGCCCAGGCCGAGGTGGAGCAGACGCGGGAGCTGGAGCGCGCCGTGTTCGTAAGTTCTTCCTCGTCTTCTGTTTTTCTTTTTGTTGCTTCTTCTAGGTGGGGGCGCGCTAGCGCACCCACTGGGTGTAGCCCCCGAGATTCGGGCCAATTGCATAGCAGTTGGGTCGAATCTTCAACCGCTGTCTCATGCTGATCGTTGCTCCTTGCAGCTGCTGGACTCCTTCCGGGTCAGCGTCTTCAACCGGCTTCTAGAGAAGCACCAGTAGCTCAAGGAGCAGCTTGCCGCCAAGAAGGAGGAGCTCCGTGTCGCCGCAGGTATTTTTTTGTGTGCTCTTTTTAGTGGGGGCGCACTAGCACCCCCGAGATTCGGGCCAACTATGTAGTAGTTGGGTCGAATTTTAAAGTGGTCCTTTGTTTCCGAGTCTTTCTTTTGCAGCCGAGGTGTTGTCTTGCAAGACCCGGCTGATTCGAGCCAGCTTCTATTATGACCGGCTTGTTGCCGATGCCGGTCGGCTTGGGGCCGAGGTGGCAGAGGCGAGGGCGGAGGCGACGGGAGCCCGACAGGCGCTTGACGAGGCCAACCGGCTGTAGGAGCGGCTGGCGGGCGACAAGAGCCGTCTTGAGGGCGAGGTGGAGTGCCTCAAGGCAGAGGCCGCTAAGGTCCTAGAGGCACAGCGGGCCCTGGCCGAGGCCGACCAGCAACGCGGCAAGCTGGCCGACGACAAGGGCCAGCTCCAGGCCAAGGTGGAACTCCTAAAGGTGCTGGAGGCCGCGGCGGAGGAGGCTCGCCAGGCGGAGACCCGTCGCTGCAAGGAGGGCGAGAAGGCGGCCGAGGACAAGGATGCCAAGTTGAAGATGGCCCTTGCCAAGGTCGCCGACTTGGAGAAGACGCTCCAGGAGCATGACCGCACCATTACCCGGGAGCGGCGCGGTACGTTGCTTGAAGCGCAGCACCTGTAAGAGTCCTTCTCAAGTAAGTGATTTCCTTGGGTTCTGCCGGGTTGGGATGCCGGCTTCTCCCCCTTGGTGGTTGATCTGACTTGCTCTTCTTTTTGACAGGGGCCTTCCCGGAGACGCGCCAACTGGTGGAGGAGGCCGTCCGCTTTTAGCGAGACCAGCGGGGAGCTCTGGGCTCCAGGACCGACCCGCGGGTGGATTGGACCTTCCCGGAGATCGTGACCGCCGCAGAAGCTCGTCTGCGAGTCTTGGGCGAGCAGATGGGGCGGCTTTCTGAGGCCGGCACGGCTATGATGGCGGCCCTTTGGTCGGGCTCCGTCGCGCTGAACAGCTTCACGCGGCTGGCGCGATGGTTGGAGTCGGGCCTGGACCGACTCCACGAGTGGCGTGTTTCTGCCGCCCGTGCCGGTGCTAAGATGGCGCTCAGGTTCGTGAGGTCTTGGCATCTGGATCTAGCGCTGGACACGCTGATGGGCCAGCGAGTCGGCGCGGAGGACCAGCTGCGGGCGGAGGCTGGACGGATTGCGGCCAGGGCCAACTATATTGCCGGGTTCACCATTCATGATGATTTCCAGCCAGAGCGGACGGAAGATGGCGGAGTCGTGCCTGCTGACGACTACGACCTGCTTCTGAACGACCCGGAGGGCAGCTCTGAGGAGACGAGCGTCTATGGCGATGACGATACCGGAGAGGAAGACGCCGGCACCTCGGCGAACCCGGAGTCCACCAAGGAGGAGCCGGCAGCTGCGCGACCTGGCGCTGGGGATGCCTGAGGCTGCCCTGTTTATCTTAGTAGAAATTTCTGTTAGGTAGCAGGTCCACCCACCTACTGGGGTATTTGGTTGTAATGAACACTGGCCTTGGGCCTGTTTAAATTTGTGATGTATATATTTCGTGAATGTTTGCGCCTTTGCTTTTCGTCTTTTGAGCCGTTTTCTTGCAATCTTCCCCTCTTGGGCCTCCCCCCCGCGAGTCCGACGGCCGAGGCTCCAGTCCATGACAAGGAGTTCGGCCTTTGAGAGGAGTGTGCGGTACTTAGGCTTTTGAAACGCTGAGCGCGAGCGAAACACCCACTGGGCCCGCTGGTGGCAATCTGGCGAAGCCGGTTGGCGAGCAGCCGGTCGTGCGGCAACTTGAAGTGTCGGGGCCAGATTGGGCAATCCGGGTGTCCTTGACTTAGTATTCATAACGCGCTGGTGCTTTGGTCCATTTTGCTTGCCAGCCGACAGCCGAAGGCGGTTCTGTGTCCTAGGGCGAAATGGAGGACCGTGGCGACCTCAGCGCCCCAGGAACTGCTAAGCAAGGCAGCAGGTGGTGACCAAGACGGCCAGCCCCCGAGCCCCTGGGTCGAGCGAGTCGAACCGGTGGTGGGGTGGTTTAAGAGAAAGAATGCATGAATGAGGGAGACACAATAGCTTGGTCGAAAAGGGCAGCCCTCGAGCGTCGTTCGGGGACTCCATAGTTTTCGTATGATTACAAAAGGCAGTGATACATACGTGCACACAACTAACTATAAAATGGGCGGAGGAGTTCTGCGTTCCACGGCCGGGTTGTTTCTTCGCCGGCGGTGTCTCTCTTGCGCTTGTTTGACTTGCAGGCGTCGATGAGGTAGTAAGCGTTGCGGGCGCACAAGGCTTTGCTGACGATGAAGGGGCCCTCCCACGGGGAGGATAGCTTGTGCTGGCTAGCTTGCTGGTGGACGATTCGGAGGACGAGGTCTCCCTCACGGAACGAGTCGGAGGATGAATGGCTTGATCTTCTTGCTGTGGTAGTGCCTCAGGCCTTGCTGGTAGATGGCTGACCGGCTGAGTGCCAAGAGGCATGCTTCTTCGAGTAGGTCGATGCCGTCTTCGCGGTCTTCTTTGGCTTCGGCTTCAGTGTACATCACGATGCGCGGCGAGTCGAACTTGACGTCAGTCGGGATGACGGCATCGGCTCTATAGACAAGGAAGAACGGGGTGAACCTGGTCGACCGGTTTGGTGTGGTGCGGAGGTTCCAGAGGATGGCCGGCAACTCGTCAAGCCAGCTGCCGGGCGTGCGGACGAGCGGCTCGACGAGCCATGGCTTGATGCTAGATAGGATGAGACCATTGGCCCGCTCGACCTGGCCATTGGACTGGGGGTGTGCCACGCAAGCCAGGTCGAGGCGGATGCCGGAGACGGAGCAGTATTGCGCGAGCGCGCCCTTGGCGAAGTTGGTGCCGTTGTCCGTGATGATGCTTGTCGGATTTTGGGTTCTGGCAAAACCCTCAAGGTTCGAACTCTGGGGTGCGCATGAAGATCTCTCCCCCCTAGCTCACTCACTCACCACGATCCCAAGGCTCAGCTCATCGAACCCGAAGAACAAGGGACACAAGAGTTTATACTGGTTCGGGCCACCGATGTGGTGTAATACCCTACTCTAGTGTGGTGTGGTGGATTGCCTTGTAGGCTGAGGATGAACAAGTACAAGGGAAGACCTACTGAGGGAGTCCTGGATTAGGGGTGTTCGGGTAGCCGGACTATACCTTCAGCCGGACTCTTGGACTATGAAGATACAAGATTGAAGACTTCGTCTCGTGTCTGGATGGGACTTTCCTTGGCGTGGAAGGCAAGCTTGGCGATGCGGATATTCAAGATCTCCTACCATTGTAACCGACTCTATGTAACCCTAACCCTATCCGGTGTCTATATAAACCGGAGGGTTGTAGTCCGTAGGCAATCAACTCCATATACAACAATCATACCGTAGGCTAGCTTCTAGGGTTTAGCCTCCTTGATCTCGTGGTAGATCTACTCTTGTACTACCCATATCATCAATATTAATCAAGCAGGACGTAGGGTTTTACCTCCATCAAGAGGGCCCGAACCTGGGTAAAACATCGTGTTCCCTGCCTCCTGTTACCATCCGGCCTAGACGCACAGTTCGGGACCCCCTACCCGAGATCCGCCGGTTTTGACACCGACATTGGTGCTTTCATTGAGAGTTCCTCTGTGCCGTCGCAATCAGGAAGGATGCCTCCTCCCGTCTTTAAAGACGGCGCCGTTGCTAAGGGATCCTTGGCTGTCGGCAAAACTCTCCGGCTAGGTGGTTTCCTCATGACCGCCTGTTCGGCTGTTGCACCGACGGTGACCTTTCGGGTCATCAAAAGCAACCTACACGTCAGCTCGGAGCTCGTCGAGCAGCTAGATCCAATGGAGCTCTCTTCCGTAAATGAGCTCTTGGATCGCATCGCCGCCCTGGGGGTCGCTACGGATTACGACCAGGTTGGGCTTAAACCCGATCTAAGAGAAATTAACTCTCCCCAAGTCACCCACCACGTTGCTGTGGTAGAGGCGCAGTGCGGCGACCCTTCATCTATTTTAAGGACTAGCTACGTCCGAATTCCCGACCCCTCCAAGCCGGATACCCGCGGAGAGGAGGATGTACTGTTTCTTCGGCCTCTGAATCTTGGATTGGGCGAGGTTTCAGATTCAACGACACCCGCCCACCCGAACATAAGCGATCTCTCCCAAATCAGGCAGAGGCCCGAAGAAACAGTACATCATTACTGGGCCAGATTCCTCCTGGTTATGAATAGGATAAAGGATTGCCGCGAGGGAGACGCAATCTCAATTTTCTGTAGTAATTGCACGGACAAGGGAATCCTTAACGCCGTAAGTCTTCATGATATCACACGCTTCGCTGACTTGGCGTCCATAGTACAAAAATACTGTGCGATGGAAAGCGTCGGGAAAACCGAAATAAATTTTTGGGATAATCCGGCCTTGAATAGTAATCCCGTCCGAACTAAGAGGGTGCATCATCACAGGACACCCGGGATAAACACCAAAAAGCCAAAACCCTCTACAGGGCATGGAACCGTACTAGAAAGATGGCTTGATGGACCCTGTAGAATTCACAGTACAGAGGACGCCACACCAACTCACAGCCTTAGAGCATGTTGGATACTCCGGCAGGTGGCCAAAATCGGCGAGGACCTCTTAATTCCGGAGGCCGCAGAAAGCCAGCCCAAGGACACCAGTACCGTTCTAACAGTCGTCGAGACTTTCGCATCAAACAATGTGCGAAAAAGAACACTCCGCAGCCTCGCCGAAGTCTATCAAGTTGCAACAATAAATCCATGGAGCGACACTGCCATTACCTTCAACGCAAGTGATGGACCTAGATTCCGAACAGCCCGAGCACTAGCCGCATTGGTCCTCAGTCCCATAGTGGACGGCTTTCGCCTCACCAAGGTGCTCATGGATGGAGGCAGCGGACTGAACCTCATTTATGAGGAAACCCTTCAAAAAATGGAAATAGACTGGAACCGCGTCGAGCGAAGCAGAACAACCTTTAGAGGAATAATCCCCAGTCGGGAAGCGCGCTGCACAGGAAAAATCACACTAGATGTGGTGTTCGGCACGCCGGATAATTACAGGTCCGAAGAAGTCACGTTTCAGGTGGCCCCGTTCAAAAGTGGATATCACGCTTTACTAGGGCGGGAAGCATTCACAATCTTCCAAGCAATACCCCATTACGGGTACATGAAGCTTAAGATGCCCGGGCCGAACGGAATTATCACTCTAGCTAGTGATCCGGACATAGCACTCCGCGCCGAAAACAAGACGGCCACATTAGCCCTTGAGGCACTATCCGAAGCCTTAGCGGCCGAGGAACTGACTGCGCTGCGCTCCACGGTTAACATGGATGATGTGATACTCGACAAGAGATCCAAATCCACATCCTTCAAGCCAGCTGACGAAATAGTCAAATTCCAGGTCCATCCAACGGACCCCAATAAAACAGCTTCCACCGGGGCACGACTGAACCCTGATATAGACGCCGCACTGTGAGAGTTCCTACGAGAGAATTGGGATATTTTTGCCTGGCACCCTTCAGACATGCCAGGGATCCCATGCAGGCTGGCCGAACACAGCTTAAATATCCTAAAAGGATTCAAACCTGTCAAACAAGCCCTTCGGCGTTTTTTTGAACCCAAGAGACAGGCTATGGGAGAGGAGCTAGCCAAGCTATTGGAGGCCGGATTCATTAGATACATAAAACATCCAGACTGGCTAGCAAACCTGGTGATGGTACCAAAGAAGGACAAATCCTGGCGCCTGTGTGTTGATTTTAAAGACCTTAACAAGGCTTGCCCAAAGGATCCCTTCCCCCTCCCCCGTATCGATCAAATTATCGATGCCACCGCAGGACACGATTCGTTGTGTTTCCTCGACGCATACTCCGGTTACCATCAAATCAAGATGACATAATCAGACCAAGCCGCAACAGCATTCATCACACCATACGGCCCATTCTGCTTCAACACAATGCCCTTCGGGCTGAAAAACGCCGACGCAACATATCAGCGCATGATCCAGACATGTCTGGCAAACCAGATCAGCAAAACAGTGGAGGCGTATGTGGATGATGTGGTCGTCAAATCAAGACATGTCGAATCTCTAGTAGACGACTTGAGGCTTACATTCGATAACCTCCGAAAATATGACATCAAGCTCAACCCGGAAAAATGCGTCTTCAGCGTCCCAGCCGAAAAGCTCTTGGGCTTCATTGTATCCGGTAGAGGAATTGAAGCAAATCTAGCCAAGATCCGAGCTTTGTCACAATTGGATATCCCAAAGGACCTCAAACAAATACAAAAATTAACCGGATGCGTGGCGGCTTTAAGCCGCTTCATCTCCCGCTTGGGAGAAAAGGCACTACCCCTCTATCGCCTCCTTCGGCGCACCGAACACTTCGAGTGGACGGATGCCGCCACGGCCGGACTTGATGAAATAAAAGCCATATTGGCAACAAACCCAGTCCTGGCCGTGCCGAACACCGGCGAACCAATGTTATTGTACATTGCAGCAACACATCAAGTTGTCAGCGCAGTGCTCGTTGTCGAGCGGGAAACGGATGGACACAAATTCCCCCTTCAAAGGCCGATCTACTACGTGTCCACTGTCCTCACTCTGTGCAAATCACGGTACCCGCATTACTAAAAGATTGCATACGCGGTATTCATGGCATCCTGGAAGCTACGGCACTACTTTCAAGAGTGTTCCATAACAGTAGCTTCGGAAGTACCACTCAACAATATTATCAACAACCGCGATGCAACAGGCCGGATTGCAAAATGGGCCATCGAGCTTCTCCCGTTTGATATAACCTATAAGCCACGGTGAGCTATTAAATCGCAAGTTTTGGCCGACTTCGTCGCAGAATGGACGGAGGCCGAGCTCCCTAAAGAGTACGGCACATATTCAAACTGGATTATGCATTTCGATGGCTCCAAAATGTTGGCCGGACTGGGGGCTGGCGTCGTCCTGACGTCCCCCACAGGAGACACAGTCCAATATGTGCTCCAGATCATGTACACGGATTCCAACAATGCAGCCGAATATGAGGCTCTCCTACATGGTCTCCGGATAGCAGTATCCATGGGTATCCAGCGCCTAGAGGTACGCGTGGATTCAAACCTCGCGATATCCCAAATAAATGGAGACTTCGATGCCAAGGACCCAAAAATGGCAGCTTACCGCAACGCCGTCCTAAAAATGTCAGCTTGGTTTGAAGGGCTGGAGTTTCACCATATAGCCCGAGAAAACAATCAAGCAGCGGACGTCCTGGCACGCATCGGAGCAAAACGCGATGCAGTCCCCCCAACATCTTTTTGGAAAGATTGTTCAAGCCATCCGTAGCATGGGAGGGGGAACCCGCAAATAACAGCCCGGACCCAGCCGCACCACTTGACGCCGAACAATCTGACACAATTGGAGGCTCTGCCAATGAAATTACACCTTCAGCCCACGTAATAATGGCGGTTATCGCCTCGTGGACAGAACCACTCCTAGCCTACCTTACTAGGCAGGAACTCCCGGAGGACCAAAACGAGGCCCGCTGCATAGTGCGGCGATCTGAAGCCTATAGAGTCCACGAGGGAGAGCTTTATAAGAAAAGCACTACCGGAGTCCTTCAAAGGTGCATCTCCGAAGAGGAAGGGCGGAACCTTCTGGCTGAAATTCATGCCGGACTCGGTGGTCACCACGCCGCTGCTCGGTCCCTTGTTAGCAAGGCTTTCCGTACAGGCTTTTATTGGCCGACGGCCCGGGCAGACGCTCAGGACTAGTCCAACGATGCGCTGGTTGCCAACTTTTTGCCAACCAAAGCCATATGCCACCCACCGCACTCCAAACTATACCCATCACCTGGCCTTTTGCGGTCTGGGGGCTTGACATGGTCGAACCCCTTAAAGGTGGGACTGATAGGAAAAAATACTTACTGGTCATGGTGGATAAGTTCACCAAATGGATAGAAGCCAAGCCTATTAAAACGGCCGAATCCGGACCTATGATAGACTTCATATCCGGGGTTGTACACCATTATGGCGTCCCCCACAGCATCATAACCGATAACGGTATAAACTTTACCGCCGACGAGGTAAAACTCTGGTGCAAAAACATGGGCATCAAGCTCGATTATGCTTCCGTCTATCACCCACAAACCAACGGCCAGGTCGAACGCGCAAATGGTCTTATCATGAGCGGCATTAAACCCAGACTGGTGCGGTCCCTCAAGGAATCTAACACGCACTGGGTAGAGGAGCTCGACTCCGTGCTATGGGGGCTGCGGACCACGCCAAATTGCACCACCGGATACACACCATTTTTCATGGTGTACGGCGCAGAGGCAGTTCCGCCCTGCGACATAATTCATGACTCACCTAGAGTGCGCATGTACGAAGAAAGAGAAGCCGAGCTCGATCGGCAGGACAACTTGGACGCCTTGGAGGAGGAGCGTGACGTGGCAAAAGCCCGTAGCCGAGCTCGATCGGCAGGACAACTTGGACGCCTTGGAGGAGGAGCGTGACGTGGCAAAAGCCCGTCCCGCATTTTATCAACAGCAGGCCCGAAGATATCAAAGCAGAGAAGTACGGGCCAAAAATTACAATGTTGGCGAACTAGTTCTATGCCTGCCGGATAAGAAAAAGGACAAACTCAAGCCCAAGTGGGAAGGTCCATTCATAATCGACCAAGTCCTGACTGGTGGGGCGTACTGCCTGCGAGATGCGTCAGATAACCGACTGGAGCCGAACCCGTGGAACGCCACCCGTCTCCGAAGATTCTATGCCTAGCGCCGGATTCTGTGTTCGTCTCCTTCCTCTGTCCATTTTTTTTGCATTTTTCTGTCTTACATTTCTCTCCTTCCCCTCTTTTCTTTTATAGCCCTTAAAGGCTCATCTAGTGACGCGCCACTCGCGCTCATTAAACCTGGGGGCTTCTTTAACAGAAGCTTATTTATACGGGCTTCACGCCCAACACATGCGTCAAACTTCTGCATGTACCTTTTTCTTCACCATTATATGCATCGATATGACTTAAGGTTTGGCCAAGATGGGTTGCCTGGCTCCTGTGCTTACCCCTACGTTCCCGATTGTTCGGCTAGGCGGTAAAGGGAGCACCTCTGCGATTGTTACTGCCGGGTCAGCCGGATGTGTACCTCAGACTGGGTGAAGCCGAAAGCTAGCGTTCTTAAGGGAATATTCGGTCGGTGAAATAAAAGATGATCTTTTTACCCATTTTATGCGCCCCCAGATGCTTTTTTTTGCATTTTTTCACGCAGTCCGGACATGCACTTTAGGGCATGCCTCCCAGCGAAAGGAACCCCTAACGGAACTATTCTCTCTGGAAGATGTTTCTTACTAACCATGTAATATAACATAACTAGTTGGGCACTTGTCTGATAAAGCACTAATGACCCTACGCCTGGTCTCCACGCATACCCCGGTTCTTATATAACCGCTATGGTATTCGGACACACTCCGGACCGTCAGGTCTCGAGGTTGAAGCGAAAAGGTCGGCAACGACAAACGATCTACAATCCGGCTAGAAGGCATTACACATGTCAATTCAAAATTACATAGTCATTCTGAATGATTGTATTCCTCTTCCATACCATCTAACAGGCTGTCTAATTTACAGTCCTGCTGGGAATACTTCGCGGCCAACTCTACTTGGCCGTATACTAAGCTTACAGGGATCTCCTTCCCGTCAGGCCCCACTGGTCCGACCTCGGCCATGTGGTTTGGGTCAGACTTCGTAAAACGGGTCTTCACCATGGCCCAGGCCTCCCTAGCGCCTTGTCGACAGGCCGATATCTTCCATAACCGGAAGCGCCGCCGAGCTCCCTTCAGCTTCTCCGCAAGCTCTCCAAGGCCCTCGGGCACGGAGTGGGCAGGCCATAAGGCTTGGGCAATACCCCGCATCGCCTGCCGAATTCGCTCGTGCAATTGCAAGAGTTCGGGAAGAAGTTCACCCGTAGAACCGGGCATCTCCTCTGCAGGACGACCTGTGAGCATACCTACAGACATTACTCTGTTAGTCGACTTCCTCGCCGAACTTTTTTTTAAAAAGTTCGTTCAAGCACTTACTAAAAATGCCGCGTTGAAGCCGCTGATTCTCCTTCGTGGAGTCCGACAGCTGGCCACGAACATCTTTAAGTTCGACGACCAGCTTGGTGTTGGCATCCTGAAGATCATTCTTCTCTCGCCTCACCTTTGTCAACGTACTCTCACCGGCCTTTAGCCGGCGTAAGAGTTGTTGCTTGTCCGAATCGAGTCTGGCGCCATCTGCAATACGATTTGTCAGATTTGCACCCACATCGCACAATACTAATCTTTCGAAGTGTATCTTGCCTGAGGGGGTCTCTTTGGGCTCCCCTGCTGTGGCTAGTGCGGCCTCTAGTTGAGCCTTGCAGTTTTCCAGCTCCTGGGACAGTATGGTATTCTTCTCTGTAAGAAGCTGCATGTTAAATGATCCTTAAATCAGTTGCTCTAACTGCTTCAAGTCTCGGGGGCTACTGGCATATATATATTTAACCAAAATTTTCTTACCCATATGTCTTTTACATACTGCTCCGTGGCTCTGGCTAAACCATTTTGAGCGGGACGGAGGTACGCATCTCCCGAATTAAAGGCATCTAAAGCCTCTTGGGAGAAACAAGCGTCGCGTAGAATTGTCCGGCGACGCCTGTGGTTCATGGCACTCTCCACCTCAGAATTTGTGGCAGATAGCCTGTCCGCATCCTCTGTCGGAGGAGCGTCCGGTGCGCGCCTTGTGCTTGCCTCCGCTTCCTAGCCAGACATTGGAGCCTGGCTGGTGGAGGCGCGATTGGCAACCTCTCCGGATGTAGTCCGGCGAGGTCTCTTCGTTCTGAAGATAGCACGAATGTTAATATGCCCTGACAGAATAACTCCAGGGAAACAGAGGGTGCACTATACCTTTGCGCCGGCATCTCAGTCCGGACTTCATTCCTTTTTGCCCCACGGGGCCCTGCGGCCCCTCGTTGGCTAGCCGCCGCAGGTTCGGCCTCCTGCCTCGGAAATCTCCCCTGCAAAACATGGCTGTCGTCAGAAACACCGGGCTACGTGAGGGTGGAATCTCTTTCAAGGGAATAAGACCCCGGTTTCTGTCACTTGGGAGGCCGGGATTAACCCTGGGTAATCTGCCGTAATGGCTACCAAGGTATTGTCCTTGCTTAGCTGATGGAACACCCCGTCGATAAGCTCCACCGATATGTCCGGATCCTCTTCGGAGTCCGGATTGAGGGACCGTTCTGGGTCCTCGGGCTGTGGAGGGCGGCTGCTTATATCCTTTACCTCCTGTCGCAGTTCCTGCATTGAAGTCGTTAGACTACCTGTAACCATGGGAGTATAAAACAAACGGGCAAGCGCAATTGTTCACTTACCCAACTTGGAGGATCGTACATACTGAATCCGGCCCGCGGGTCGACGTGGAGGAATTCCTCCTTTTCTCCCTTGTACAAAGAGGATAAGATCTTTACTAAGGCGGCTGCTGAGGCCGGCCCCTTACGACCGTAACGTGTGGCGTCATCCTCCCCGTTGAAATCCCACATGGGGTGGCCTCTATATTGAAGCGGCTGCACCCCCCGCATAATGCATGCGGCCATGACTCCAATCATGGTTAGTCCAGAATGAGCCAACAGTCTTATCCGGCCCATGAGGTAAAGGACGTCTCTGTCGCTTTCTCTCTGAGAGCTCCGCGGACACCAGCTCAAGCGTTTCTTCAATGGAGCACTGTTGAACTCAGGGAGACCGACCCGGATAGGGTCTGGTAGCGGGATGTCATCTATATAAAACCATTCCGAAGGCCAGTCCTCGGACGCCTTCTTTGGGGTTCTGGATAGGTATCCGGTCCCGGCGATGCGCCATACTTCGGCTCCGCCCACTTGGTATATAGACCCCTTTTGAGAACGGGGCACCAGGCAGAATAACCTCTTCCATAGCGCGAAATGAGCCTCAACGCCTAAAAATAGCTCGCAAAGGGCGACGAAACCCGCAATATGCAATACGGAGGTGGGCGTGAGATTGTGCAGCTGGAGGCCGTAGAACTCCAGAAGCCCGCGGAGAAATGGATGAATTGGAAATCCCAGTCCCCTTATTAGATAGGGGACGAGGCACACCCGCTCTCCTTTAGAAGGATTGGGGGTGCTCTCCGCTTGTTTTCCGCCATTGTAGGTGGCGAGACCGGCTCAGACCGGGACCATGTATGCCTGAGGGAGAAATCCCTTGGCCTGAAGCGACACAGCTCGCTATGCGGGATGGTGCAACTCTCCCAGTCCCCGGGTTTGGGACCGGAGGGGCGAGGGGAGGAGCTGCGATGGCTGGTCATGTTGGAATGGACCTTTGCTGGAAGCGCTCTGATGATAACTCGCGGAAACGAGAAGATGTGGTTTGGACCTAAATCCCCATCCCGTTAAAAAGGCGACTCGTTTATACGGCTAGGGGTGTGGATGTAAAAACACCCCGGCTTTTCGCATTCATTTGACACGTGGAAGACGGCCATTATTGGGCGTGGAAGCCGAGGAGCACTACATTACAAAAATCGGACATTATTCCTACAGGTACACAAGATTTGGAGAAGAAACCGCCTTGCAATGCCGAACAATCTGCACGCTGGACTCATCGTCATTGAAGCCTGGTTCGGGGGCTACTGAGGGAGTCCTGGATTAGGGGGTGTTCGCATAGCCGGACTATACCTTCAGCCGGACTCCTAGACTATGAAGATACAAGATCGAAGACTTCGTCCCGTGTCTGGATGGGACTTTCCTTGGCATGGAAGGCAAGCTTGGCGATGCAGATATTCAAGATCTCCTACCATTGTAACCGACTCTATGTAACCCTAACCCTATCTGGTGTCTATATAAACCGGAGGGTTGTAGTCCGTAGGCAATCAACTCCATATACAACAATCATACCGTAGGCTAGCTTCTAGGGTTTAGCCTCCTTGATCTCGTGGTAGATCTACTCTTGTACTACCCATATCATCAATATTAATCAAGCAGGACGTAGGGTTTTACCTCCATCAAGAGGGCCCGAACCTGGGTAAAACATCGTGTTCCCTGCCTCCTGTTACCATCCAGCCTAGACGCACAGTTCGGGACCCCCTACCCGAGATCCGCCGGTTTTGACACCGACAACTACCTCCTGAGGAGAGGTGCTCTTGAGCTTGGTAAACTTGTGTGGTTGAGGATGATCTGAATGATCCGCCCCCAGATGAGCCTCTCTCTCTCTCTCGATGAGCCGATCCCTGGCTATGGTGGTGTCTAGCCCTATTTATAGAGGCCCTGGTCCTCCTCCTAAATATTAGGCGGGAAGGGATCCCACAACGGCCAATTTGAAGGGGGACAACTAGTACAAGCTATCCTGACAAAAGGTGGTCTTCGCCTGCCAAAGACTCTGGTGGTGATGCCGTCGTGGGCTCCGCGATGACCTCCGTCCTGCCGTCCTGCTGGTCTTGGTCTCGTTGCACCGATATGGAAACCTTTGCCTGATGCTTGGAGGTTCCTCGCCTGCACCTGCTCCTTTAGCACCAAAGAGGCAACTGGTGCTCTACGCCCGCCGGCGCCCGCCTAGCACCCTCCCGGCCTTGGTCGTCATGGCTCACGTCACATGAACCTCATAAGGTGCCCCTCGCCTTGATCTTTCCGCTCCTCGCGAGCCAGCCTAGTGAGGATGCCCCTGAGGAGGTCTTGTGTCGTCCGCCTCGCGAGGCTTGGCCCCTCACGAGGGTCTTGAGTGTTTGCTGGTGAAGATGGGCCGTACCAGGCCGCTGGAGGAGCCACGCCATGGGCCGCAGGCAGGCAAGTCTGGGGACCCCCGTTCCCAGAAAGCCAATAGTAGCCCCCGGTCCCAAGGCGCGCTCGGACTTGGCTTCAAGGCGAAGCCAAGGGACAAGTGCGGAGCACCGCAGGACCCAATAGCTTGTGGCCTTGATTGAGGCATGGCGACTGACGAGACGTGGGCGTCTCCGCTTCCCCATGCTGCCTCGGCAACTGCCCGACTTGACGAGTCCCTGGTGCATGCAGAAAAGCCATCATTACCTGTGATCGTGGGGGTTGTCGATTGGCCTTCTCCCACTATAAATGGGGAGGGGGCGGAGCCCCGTCGCCCATCTCTTCATCCGTTCCGCTTGCTTCTTCTTCCTTACTTCACTGCTTCACTACGTCATCCATGGCGCCGATACGGAGGCTCTCCACCGCCGAGAAGGGGAAATCCCCCTTGAAGAGCTTGGGCCTCTCCCGCTGAAGAAGAGGCTTGCCCGCTCTCGCGATGTCGTCATAAGGCCGGAGGTGTCGAGGCCTTGGCACGAACGGCCTCCCCCCAGCTATCCGCTGCCCTTGTACGCCCAGGTGGCGGACTCCGGAGGAGGAGGTAGGGACCGACGCCCCTCGCACCACGGCTGTAGTGCCCGTGCAATGGTGGCACGTGCCGCCGCCCCGCGAACCCACGCGAGGGCTCCTCGCGTGAACTTGTGGTGTGGGCGGCGATGCCACCGCGTACGTGGATCCGGTTCCCGCCATTCTTCTCTGCTGAAATGCCGCCGAGGGGTCCCCTCGAGCTATGGCTGCAGCACGCTGAGTGTGATGCTTCAGCGATGGGGGCGGAGGTTGAGGTCGTCTCCCCGGGCAAGATCTTCATGACCGGCGGATGGGGTGAGGTCGCCCGGGTTTGCCGTGCGGAGGGCGCCCTCGCCAACCACTTCGAATACGATGGCGCCTCCATGATGTTCTTCAAGGTCTTTGACGAGGAAGGCCGCCGCCTGGAGTGCTGCCTTGGAGGGGGTCATCAGGATGGCACAATGGAGGAGCCGGGCCTACCGCTAGCCTAGCTGGCTGTTCCTCCAGCAGCAGCGACGGCGCCTGGGAGTCCAGCGACTCTGCCGAGCCCTACGACACTTCGAAGACGAGTGACGACAGCTACGTGCCCCGAGCTCTCGCCGTGCCCAGAGCGCGACTGCGGCATCTTCCCCCATCGTCGTTGATCTGGATGGGGTTGGCATCAGCCTCCCATGGCCCACTGTTGATGATGGTATCGGTGGCGTTGACGCTTGTAGATAGGGCTCCTAGAAACCTTCTTCTTTTGTTCCCTGCAAGGAATTGAGACGAACCCCATGGGGGCGTGTAAAGGATCTATAGTGCCCTTTGGTTAATATTGTTCTTATTATGAAGATGTATGACTGCATGTCCTGCTTCGGCTCAGTCCCCCCTTTCCAACCTGGCAGTAGCTTGGTGTTCTACGCCGACAGGTCCCGGTCCCCAGGCAGGCTACAGCCGTCACTGGTATGCCAGGTCGCGATGCCGTGGTCAAGGCCAGGAGGTGAGCGGCCTGAGATCCTGTAAGAGCTCCTGAGGCGCAATTCCCCCTTAGCGCGCAAGCAGCTACCTAAGGATGGGAAAGGAAGGCGGCATCGTCGTAGCAAGGTTGCAAGAGATGGGAATCCTATGCCGCAACGCTTGGCTGACCCGAGTGCGAAAACTTATCTTAGTGGTCCAGAGTCGATTCCTTGTGCTGTGCCAGGCTTGTGTGTCAATGGCCATAGTGAAGCCAGGTTAGGTCCGTGCAAGCTTTCCCTTCTTTACCACGCTCTTTCGTGTGCTCTACGTCCTCAGGTCCCGACCCTCGAGCGAGCTCAGCCGCCGCTGGTATGCCAGGTTGAGATGCCATGGTCAAGGCCAGGGGGTGAGGGCTGGATAGCCAGTAAGGGCTCCTGAGGCGCGATGCTCAGGTGCCCCCCTTTAACGCGCAAGCGAATTGCATGGGAAAAGAAGGAGCCTGTGGTACCGCCCGCTGTCATCCTCGGGAGGTTCCTACAGGTTAGTTGGAGAGAGCGCATAGCCCAACGCTGTTACCCAGCTGCTGATTGCCCCACAAGAAGACGAAAGGCACTGAGGATCTGATGAGGTGACATGTGCGGAGCGGGCCGCAAGCCAGAGCTCGATCTCTTAGATTTATCAGCGTTGCAGGGACGGACCCGAGAACAAGCGCCGTGCCAGTATGTGGAGTTTTCGCCACGGGGTAAACAGGAGATTGGTCAGCAACGCGGGATGCCGCGAGGTGTTCAAACAAGTGATAGCCATAAGAGAACCATGCAAGGAGATAAGCTAGTTCAAATAGATGTAAAAATGATACATGCCACTAGGATAGACCCGAGCGGCCTGGGGATGATGCAGCCCAAGGGGCGCCCCCAGCAAAGTAAGCTAAAGATGCAGAAAGATACATGCCGCAGGGGCAAGTCCATGCGACCTGGGAATGATGCAGCCCGAGGGGCACTCCCAGCTGAGGAAACCGGAAAATGTCACCTGGTACCGTTGTCGAAGGAATGTTGAAGTAGCTGATGATTCGTGCCGAAGAGTCATCCTCATGAGCCACCAGGGCCCTGAGCCTCAGGAGGCTCTGGGGGCTCGGGTGGTTCCTTGAGGACCGTCGCCATTTCCGCCAGGACTGCATGGTGCCAGGCCTCTTGAGCCGCCAGGATGCTCCGTAGATGACGCTGGTAGGTGATAGCCACGCTCGGCAAGCCAAATGACGTGCGAACATAGCTGTGAGGTGGGCCCTTGCACTGGCCAGCGTGCGAAGGCCAGAAGAGCTCCTGAGATGCGGCCCTGTTGAGCCCTGGAATGTCGACGTAGACGCGCATCCCTCTATCCTCGCCAAGATGGGGAGCTGCACCGGATGGTGGGCGGTGGTCGCTGCGCATGGTCCTTGCTTCTTGAAGCTCTTGGGTTGCCTTGATGATGAACTCCTGAGCACCGGGCGTTCCTTGCCCAGTGCCCTCTTGAGGGAAACATGCAGTAAAGCACGCCTCCATGTGGTGCCCGAGCACCTCCTTCGTGATGTTGGCTAGGTCTGAGGCCCTCCAGAAGAGAGCCCTCGAGCCCTGCCCAAGGAGGGCGCCGGGCGCGCCTTCCTATGCAAGGGAGGGAGGTGCCCTAGCTGCGGGCGTGGATCCTGAGGCGGCGCTGCTGGAGACGCCGCTCTCCTGAGGCCATAGGTGGAGCAGCTTCTTCTTCTTGGGGATGGCCTTAGGAGGGTACAAGGTGCCCTCGCTGTCGGGGTCTTCGATTGCTGCGGCTTGGAAGGCGCACTCCAGGGAGCACACCACATCTCTTTCTTCGCAGAGTACTGTGATAATTCCGCCACTTCCTAGCATCTTGAGGATGTTGTAGCCATGGTGGGTCACTGCCATGAACTTGGCCAATGCTGGATTCCCAAGGATGGCGTTGTATGGCAGACGGATGTGGGCGACGTTGATACGTCCATTTTGCATCATGCTTTTATATCAATATTTATTGCATTATGGGCTGTTACTACACATTATATCACAATACTTATGCATATTCTCTCTTATTTTACAAGGTTTACATAAAGAGGGAGAATGCCGGCAACTGGGATTCTGGCTGGAAAAGGAGCAAATATTAGAGACCTATTCTACACAGCTCCAAAAGTCCTGAAACTTCACGGATGATGTTTTCCAAATATATAAAAAACATTGAGCGCAAGAACTTCACCAGGGGGGCCACACCCTGCCCACGAGGGTGGGGGGCACGCCCTACCCCCCTGGGCGCGCCCCCTACCTCGTGGGCCCCCTGGTGGCCCTCCGGTGACCATCTTCTGCTATATGGACTCTTTCTATGGGAAAAAATCATAAGCCATCTTCTCGGACGAAACTCCGCCGCCACGAGGCGGAACCTAGGCGGAACCAATCTAGGGTTCTGGCAGGGCTGTTCTGCCGGGAAAACTTCCCTCCCGGAGGGGGAAATCATCGCCATCGTCATCACCAACGCTCCTCTCATTGGGAGAGGGCAATCTCCATCAACATCTTCATCAACACCATCTCATCTCAAGACCCTAGTTCATCTCTTGTATCCAATTCTTGTCTCTAAGTCCGGGATTGGTGCTAGTAGGTTGCTAGTAGTGTTAATTACTCCTTGTAGTTGATGCTAGTTGGTTTAATTGGTGGAAGATCATATGTTCAGATTATGAACATGTTTATGCTTTGTGAGTAGTTACTTTTGTTCCTGAGGACTTGGGAGAAGTCTTGCTATTAGTAGTCATGTGAATTTGGTATTCGTTTGATATTTTGATGAGATGTATGTTGTCTCTCCTCTAGTGGTGTTATGTGAATGTCGACTACATGACACTTCACCATTATTTGGGCCTAGAGGAAGGCATTGGGAAGTAATAAGTAGATGTTGGGTTGCTAGAGTGACAGAAGCTTAAACCCTAGTTTATGCGTTGCTTCGTAAGGGGCTGATTTGGATCCATATGTTTCATGCTATGGTTAGGTTTACCTTAATACTTTTGTTGTATTTGCGGATGCTTGCAATAGAGGTTAATCATAAGTGGGATGCTTGTCCAAGTAAGGGCAGCACCCAAGCACTGGTCCACCCACATACCAAATTATCAAAGTACTGAACGCGAATCATATGAACGTGATGAAAACTAGCTTGACGATATTTCCATGTGTCCTCGGGAGTGCTTTACATCATATTAGAGTTTGTCCAGGCTTGTCCTTTGCTACAAAAGGATTGGGCCACCTTGCTGCACCTTATTTACTTTTGTTACTTGTCGCTCGTTACAAATTATCTTATCACAAAACTATCTGTTACCACTTATTTCAGTACTTGTAGAGAATACGTTGCTGGAAACCGCTTATCATTTCCTTCTGCTCCTCGTTGGGTTCGACACTCTTACTTATCGAAAGGACTACGATAGATCCCCTATACTTGTGGGTCATCAAGACTCTTTTCTGGCGCCGTTGCCGGGGAGTGAAGCGCCTTTGGTAGGTGGAATTTGGTAAGGAAAAATTTATATAGTGTGTTGAAATTTAGTGTCACTCATTACTATGGAAAGTAATCCTCTGAGGGGCTTGTTCGGGGTATCTTCACCCCGACCAGTAGAGCAAAGAGCTGCTCCTCAACCTACTGAACCTACTGAAAATGAAAATGCTTGCTTTGAAATTCCTTTGGGTATGGTAATAAAAATGCTAGCTAATCCTTTTTTAGGAGATGGAACAAAACATCCCGATGAGCATCTAATATATGTGGGTGAAGTTTGTGGATTATTTAAGCTTGCAGGTGTACCCGGAGATGTTGTTAAGAAGAAGGTCTTCCCTTTATCTTTGAGGGGAGATGCATCGACATGGTATAGGCTATGTGATGATATGGAGTCTTGGAACTACAAACGATTGAAATTGGAATTTCATCAAAAGTTTTATCGTATGCATCGTGTTCATCATGATCGCAATTATATATATAATTTTTGGCCTCGCGAAGGAGAAAGCATCGCTCAAGCTTGGGGGAGGCTTAAATCAATGTTATATTCATGCCCCAATCATGAGCTCTCAAGAGAAATGATTATTCAAAATTTTTATGCTCGGCTTTCTGGTAACAATCGCACCATGCTTGATACTTCTTGTGCTGGCTCTTTTATGATGAAGACTATTGAGTTCAAATGGGATTTATTGGAAAGAATTAAACGCAACTCCGAAGATTGGGACCTCGACAATGGTAAGGAGTCAGGTATGACACCTAGTTTTGATTGTGTTAAATCTTTTATGGATACCGATATTTTTCGTAAATTTAGCACTAAATATGGACTTGACTCTGAGATAGTAGCCTCTTTCTGTGAATCATTTGCTGCTTATGTTGATCTCCCCAAGGAGAAGTGGTTTAAATATCATCCTCCCATAGAAGTAAAAGTAGCTGCACCTATTAAAGTTGAAGAAAAGAATATTACTTATAATGATCCTATTGTTCCTACTTCTTATGTTGAGAAACCACCTTTCCCTGTTAGGATAAAGGATCATGCTAAAGCTTCAACTGTGGTTCGTAAAAGCAATATTAAAACATATACACCTCCTGAGCAAGTTAAAGTTGAACCTAATATTGCTATTGTTAAAGATCTCTTGTCTGATAATATAGATGGGCATGCTATTTATTTCTGTAATGAAACTACTAGAATTGCTAAACCCCGTGATACAGATAAGCCTAGACCTGTGGTAGGCATGCCTGTTATTTCTGTTAAAATAGGAGATCATTGTTATCATGGCTTATGTGATATGGGTGCTAGTGCTAGTGCAATACCTATTGACTTATACAAAGAAATTATGCATGACATTGCACCCGCTGAGTTAGAAGATATTGATGTCACAATTAAACTTGCTAATAGAGATATTATTCCACCAACGGGAATTGTTAGAGATGTTGAAGTATTGTGTGGGAAAACTAAATATCCTGCTGATTTTCTTATTCTTGGTTCCCCACAAGATAGTTTTTGTCCCATTATATTTGGTAGACCCTTCTTAAATACTGTTAATGCTACCATAGATTGCAAAAGGGATGTTGTTAATGTCGGTTTAGATGATACGACTCATGAATTTAATTTTTCTAAATTTAGTAGACAACACCGTGAAGAAGAATTATCTAGTAAATATGAAATTATTGGTCTTGCTTCTATTGCCGTACCTCCTAGTGATCCTTTAGAACAATATTTGCTAGACCATGAAAATGATATGTTTATGAATGAAAGAAGGGAATTAGATGAAGTATTCTTTAAATAGGAACCTATTCTGAAAAACAATTTACCTGTTGAAATCCTAGGGGATCCTTCTCCACCCAAGGGTGATCCCGTGTTTGAGCTTAAATCGTTACCTGATACTCTTAAATATGCTTATCTTGATGAGAAAAAGATATACCCTGTTATTATTAGTGCTAACCTCTCAAAACATGAAGAAGAGAGATTATTAAAAACTCTGAAGAAGCACCGTGCTGCTATTGGGTATACTCTTGATGATCTTAAGGGCATTAGTCCCACTCTATCTCAACATAAAATTAATTTGGAAGAAGATGCTAAACCAGTTCGTGATCATCAACGCCGTCCGAATCCTAAAATGAAAGAAGTGGTAAGAAAGGAGATACTAAAGCTCCTTGAGGCAGGTATAATTTATCCCGTTGCTGATAGTCAGTGGGTAAGTCCTGTCCATTGTGTCCCTAAAAAGGGAGGTATTACTGTTGTTCCTAATGATAAAGATGAATTGATCCCTCAAAGAATTACTACTGGTTATAGGATGGTAATTGATTCCCGCAAATTAAATAAGGCTACTAAAAAGGATCATTACCCCTTACCTTTTATCGATCAAATGCTAGAAAGATTATCCAAACATACACATTTTTGCTTTCTAGATGGTTATTCTGGTTTTCTCAAATACCTGTGTCAGCCAAAGATCAATCAAAGACTACTTTTACACGCCCTTTTGGTACTTTTGCTTATAGACGTATGCCTTTTGGTTTATGTAATGCACCTGCTACCTTTCAAAGATGCATGATGGCTATATTCTCTGACTTCTGTGAAAAGATTTGTGAGGTTTTCATGGACGACTTTTCCGTCTATGGATCTTCTTTTGATGATTGCTTGAGCAACCTTGATCGAGTTTTGCAGAGATGTGAAGAAACTAATCTTGTCTTGAATTGGGAAAAGTGCCACTTTATGGTTAATGAAGGTATTGTCTTGGGGCATAAAGTTTCTGAAAGAGGTATTGAAGTTGATAAAGCTAAGGTTGATGCTATTGAAAAGATGCCATGTACCAAGGACATCAAGGTATAAGAAGTTTTCTCGGTCATGCCGGTTTTTATAGGAGGTTCATCAAGGACTTCTCAAAAATCTCTTGGCCTCTGACTAATTTATTACAAAAAGATATACCATTTGTCTTTGATGATGATTGTGTAGAAGCATTTGAAATACTTAAGAAAGCATTGATATCTACACCTATTGTTCAGCCACCTGATTGGAATTTACCCTTTGAAATTATGTGTGATGCTAGTGATTATGCTGTAGGTGCTGTTCTAGGACAAAGAGTTGATAAGAAACTAAATGTTATTCAATATGCTAGTAAAACTCTAGACAATGCTCAAAGAAATTATGCTACTACTGAAAAAGAATTCTTAGCAGTTATATTTGCTTGTGATAAGTTTAGACCTTATATTGTTGATTCTAAAGTAACTATTCACACTGATCATGCTGCTATTAAATATCTTATGGAAAAGAAATATGCTAAACCTAGACTTATTAGATGGGTTCTCTTGCTACAAGAATTTGATTTACATATTGTGGATAGAAAAGGAGCTGAGAACCCCGTTGCAGACAACTTGTCTAGGTTAGAAAATGTGCTTGATGACCCACTACCTATTGATGATAGCTTTCCTAATGAGCAACTAAATGTCATAAATACTTCTCATACTGCTCCATGGTATGCTGATTATGCTAATTACATTGTTGCTAACTTTATACCACCTAGTTTCACATACCGGCAAAAGAAAAAGTTCTTTTATGATTTGAGGCACTACTTTTGGGATGACCCACATCTTTATAATGAAGGAGTAGATGGTGTTATTAGATGTTGTGTACCTGAGCATGAACATGATCAGATCCTACGCAAGTGTCACTCCGAAGCTTATGGAGGACACCATGTTGGAGATAGAACTGCACATAACACTACAAAAAAAGACACATCCGTGACATTTTGGGCCGAACGAATTTTTTTCTGTCATACATATGACACTTCTATGACGATAATTGTGACAAAACCCGGTATCATCATAGATGTGGTGGGCTCCTACTTCTATGACAAAAAATCATGACAGAAAATGGGCTTTTCATCCTGGGCGGGCCGGAGACGCAGCTGCATGACATTCTTTGGGCCGTCCATGACGGAAAAAACCGTGGTAGAAGCGAGGGGGAGGAAAATTTCGGGGAGTTCCCGGTTACGGTGGAGGTCGGGGGCCGAGCGATGCGCGTTTCTCTCGTACACGTACGCGCGTGTGTGCGAGGCGTTGGCTCTGACTGAACCCGAGCGAGGCGTTGGGCTCTAACTGAACCCGAGCGATTGCACTGTAGGCTACGCGTTACTGAACCCGAGCGATCGATCGATGGCTATTAACTGAACCCGATCGAGCGATTCCTTCGCTACTGCTGCTAACTGAAGCCGATCGATGGGATGAACAGTGAGCGTTGCGGGGGGGGGGGGGTGGGGGGGGGGGTTGGAGAACAGTGAGCGGTGGCAACCTGGATGAACAGGACCCCGTGGTGTGGCGGAGGGCTGGATGAACAGTAGACGGTGGAGGGGTGCCCGTGGAGGGGTGGATGAACAGGACCCCGTGGTGTGGAGGGCTGGATGAACAGTAGACAGTGGAGGGGTGGTTGAACAGGACCCCGTGGTGTGGAGGGCTAGATGAACAGTAGACGATGGAGGGGTGCCCGTGGAGGGGTGGTCGAACAGGACCCCGTGATGTGGAGGGCTGGATGAACAGTAGACGGTGGAGGGGTGGTTGAACAGTAGCCGGTGAAGTAGCGCGTGGTGGAGGCTGGATGAACAGGAGCCCATGGATGAACAGTCGCAGGTGGAGGCTGGAGGAGGTCGACGGTGGATGAACATTAGCTCATGGAGGCTGGAGGGGGTCGACGGTGGAGATGAACAGTATCCCGTGGAGTCCCGTTTTGCGGTACGCCACACCCCTCCCGATGAACAGGACCCCTGTTTCGATCGTAGCGCTCCAACACAAGTCCGTTTCCTCCGTTTTGCGGTACGCCACACCCCTCCCGATCAACAGGACCCCCGTTTCGACCGTAGGAGGTCCGTTTCCTCCGTTTTGCGGTACGCCAGACCCCTCCTGATGAATAGGATCCCGTTTCGAACGTGGCCGGTCGAACACAAGGCCATTTCCTCCGTTCTGCGGTACGCTAGGCCTCGTTTCCATCGCCTGTTCCGTCCAAGCCCTTCCGATGAACACGACACATTTCGTTGCCTCCCCATGAACACGACGACGACGCTGTTTCTCCGTTCCGACCCAGCAATGTACACGAGCCCTGGCCGTACGTATGCGCGAGTAGGCGTTCGAGACCCCGCCCGTATGTACACATACGTGGCCGTATTTTCTTTCTTGCACCCTGGCCGATGTACGTACGTGTACATGCTACGTGCGTGCCTCTACTACGACACGTGCGCGCCTCTACATCGACCAGTATGTACGTACACGTTCGCGACCAGAATGACAATGCTACGTACGCTTCAACTAGGTGGGTCCCAACTGTCAGGCACTTCCTTGCCTGTGAAGATGTAGCTGGTGGGTCCCAGCAGTCAGGGGGGCGAAATACGGTGGCCTGTCCAGTGGGTCCCCGCTGTCAGGTGGAGGAATAATTATTTTGCACATAATAAGGAGGCACTTCCTTGTTGCGGCCGTGGACCCAGCTGTCAGCCTCTCCACGTACAGTCCACGTCCGATGGAAGCCGTTCCTTGACCACGTTGACCACGCCGCGCCGAGAGCACCAGGGCGGTGGACGATGGTGAGGCCTAGGAAGGGGACGACGTGGAGCCGGGGAAGACGCGGCAGTGGATGCCCACGCGTAGAGGAGTACGAGGGCACTGGTTCACTGCGGTGTGAGGCTGCCGTCACCGCAGAGTAACAGGGGGTATGGGTGAGTAGAGGGATGGCCTGGCCAGCGGTGGGAGTAGTAGGGTGCGGTGAGGCCTCCACCGCATCGCAGCCGGCCACGGGAGGCAGGAGCACGAGGCACGACCGGCGTTGGTTTGGGCGGCTGGAGCAAGAAGACCAGAGGTTGAAGAAGCACTACGGCCGTTGGATGGACATCGTACGGTCACTGGAGCTAGAATCGTGCATATTGACTAAGTTGACAAAGCCCTCCGTCCCCGTCAACTTAGTAGGCCCACAAGTCAGCCTGCCACTATACTGGGTCCCAGCTAACAGGGGGAGTATTCATTTTTTTTGTGCATACTAAGGAGGCACTTCCTTGCGTGTGAAGATATAGCTGGTGGGTCCGAGCTGTCAGCGGCGGTAATGTTTTTTTTTCGTGAAATACAGAGGCCCTTTCGGTGGGTCCCTAATGTTAGGTGGAGGAATCATTATTTTGCGCATAATAAGGAGGCATTTCCTTGCGTGCGGCCGTGGACCCAGCTGTCGGCCTCTCCACGTACAGTCCACTTCAGATGCATGTCGGTCATTGACCACGTTGACCAGGCCACGTCGAGAGCACCAGGGTGGTGGACGACGGCGAGGCCTAGGAAGGGAACGACACGGAGGCATGGAAGACTTGGCAGTTGTTTCCCACGCGGAGGGGAGTACGGCTGTACGAGGGTTACTGGTTCGTCTGCCGTCGCCGGAGAATAACAGCAGGTGTGGGTGAGTAGAGGGATGGCTAGGCCAGCGATGGGAGTACGGTGGGGCGGTGAGGCCTGCGCGGCAGCATAGCCGGCCGCGGGGAGGAGGGAGCAGGCAGTCCCGCCAGCGCTTGTTTGAGCGGCTGGAGCAGGAAGAGCAGAGATTGAAGAAGCACGACGGCCGTTGGATGGACATCCAACAGTCACTACTTGTGCGTCAACCTTTTTTTTTATGAAAGCCTCAAATCTGTGGAAAACAACATACACCCCATCTGCCATTATTTCTAATAATTTTCAGCCCATTTGCTAATTCTTAAGGTTTTTTTGGAGCCCATATTCTTTTTGTTAGCATTACAGCCCAAATTGTGGCCACGGTTAAAAAATTATACCAAATTTTGCATATTTCGGTGCGGTCCGAACTGTTTTTAATCCTGAAATTTCGACTCACATTCAAACTGATTTTTAAAAATAAATGTATATCAATATAAAATCCAACAAATTCTCCACGCATAAAAATTAATGTAATTTAAAATCTTGAAATGAAAAAAAGATATTTGAAACTAATTGCCGGTTTGATGTGTTTTAAAAATGTACAGCCTATTTCTCATTACTGATGGGCCATTTTCTCGGCTAGCCGAATGAAAGCTCTCCTCGTATTGAAAGATTTGCAGCCCAATAGGCCTGACAAAGCGACTTACTTGGCAAATCACAAAAAAACTGGGCTGTGGCCATGGACCCAGCTGTCAGCCTCTCCACGTGCAGTACTCTTCCGATGGAAGTCGTTCCTTGACCATGTTGACCATGCCACGCGGAGAGCACCACGGCGGTGGACGACAGCGAGGCCTAGGAAGGGGACGACGCGGAGCCGGGGAAGACGCGGCAGTGGAAGCCCACGCGGAGAGGAGTACGCGGGTTCACTGGTTCGGCTGCGGTGTGAGGGTGCCGTCGCCACAGGGCCTGGTTAGCGGTGGGAATAGTAGGGGGCGGTGAGGCCTCCGCGGCAGCACAGCCGTCCACGGGAGGCAGGAGCATGCGACACGACCGGTGCTACTTTGGGCGGCTGGAGCAAGAAGACCAGAGGTTGAAGAAGCACTACGGCCGTTGGATGGACATCATATGGTCATTGGAGCTAGAATCGTTCATATTGACTAAGTTGACAAAGCCCTCCGTCCCCGTCAACTTTGTTGGCCCACAAGTCATCCTCCCACTATGGTGGGTCCCAGCTAGCAGGGGGGTATTCATTTTTTTGTGCGTAATAAGGAGGCACTTCCTTGCATGCGAAGATATAGCTGGTGGGTCCGACATGTCAGCGGGGGGAATGTTTTTTTCGCGAAATACAGAGGCCCTTCCAGTGGGTCCTAGCTGTCAGGTGGAGGATTCATTATTTTGCGCGTACAGTCCACGGCCGATGGATGTCGTTCGTTGACGAAGTTGACCAGGCCGCACCGAGAGCACCATGGCGGTGGACGACGGCGAGGCCGAGGAAGGGAACAACACAGAGCCGGGGAAGACTCAGCAATGGTTGCCCACGCGGTGGGGAGTACGAGGGTTTACTGGTCCGGCTGCCGTCGCCGAAAAATTACAGGAGGTGTGGGTGAGTAGAGGAATGGCCTGGCTAGCAATGAAGTAGGGTGGGGCGGTGCGGCCTGTGCGGCAGCACAGCTGGCCATGGGAGGCGGGAGCAGGCAGTCCCACCGGAGCTGGTTTGGGTGGCTGGAGCAAGAAGATCAGATATTGAAGAAGCAGCACGACCGTTGGATTAACATCCAACGGTCAGTGCTGCTAGAATCGTTTGTGGACTAAGTTGACAAAGCCAAAGTACACGTCAACCTAGTAGACCCACAAGTCAGCCTCCAAATCTGTCCCAAACAGCATACAGCCCGAAATTTCTAGCCAGATTCAAATTAATTTTAAATCTAAATATACCTTAATTTAAATTCAATCAAATTTTACCCGCACAAAAACAATGAAATTTAAAATACCAAAATCCGGAAGAAAACAGTATTTTGGAACTAATTGTCTGTTTGCTGTATTTTTTCATTTTACAGCCCATTTATTATTACTTATAGCCCATTTTTGGGCAAAATGCATCCCTCCTCGTCTTGAAAGATTTCCGGCCCAGCAGGGCGTAGAAAAGCAAGTAGGCCTACGTTGGTTATTCTGCAAAAAACAAAATAGCTGGCTAGCAATTTTCAGAAAGGAAAAAAACAAACTGGGCTGGCCATGTGCTAAACATATGAAATAAAAGCCTGGGCTAGACGGGCCACGGGTCCCGCACAACCCAGTTGATACCCTTCTCCGTCCTGAAAAAACAAAATTACTGCGCGCGCTGCTGGGTCCCTACTGTCATCCTCACCATGTACAATCATCTCCTTATTCCTCTCGGTTGTTGACCATGTTGACAACACCGGAGGGCGGCGCCGCGGCGAGCGAACCAAGGCGGAGGACGATGGTGAGGCCTCGGACGGGAACGAACAGGAGCCGGGGCAGATCACAGCCAGCCGTGGGAGGCGGGAGCAGGCGGTCCCGCCGGTGCTGATTTGGCTCTGGCGGCTCGAGGAAGAAGAGACTGAAGAAACGCGATAGACGTTGAATGTCAATCCAACAGTCAAGGTTGGCACAATCGTTTTGTTGACTAAGCGGACACCAAGTAGCATACTTTTTTATATATAGGAAGAAAACTGCGAGGAAAATGCGTTCGTCTGCCGTCCTCCTCACAGGGAACGTTCGCCACATAAGTGACTAGCACCCTTGGTTTCAACCGAGAGGTCTTTGGTTCGAGTCCCAAGAACTCTCAATTTTGTCCTCCTCCCTTCCTCGCAAAAAAAGGGAAAGAAAATCAAAGACTTGGGAAGGCGTACAGAACAAGCTAGTGTACCAGTAATGAGACGTTGCCGAGTTTTAGAAAAAAGAAAGACGTGCTCCTGTAGCTGGTTCGAATCCAAACCTAGACTATGACTATATATGGTGCTATGCTACTCTGCAAGTAATGAAACTGACATATCCAATGTTCGCTTCTCCTCTTCTCTACTTACTCTGCCTAGCATCAGAAGCTCTGGCCGCAGCAACCATGTCCGCTGGCTGCTCGTCCACCTACTCTTCAATAGGCAACAACCAGATATGCACCAAGTCACAACCCGTACCATCGCTTGTGGATCTCATCACACCCTCGCCGGCACGCGCACCGCAGCCAATTGCTCATCGTAACCCGCTGCCGTTGGTGTGGTGCCACTGCTGCAAATCACGCAGAGTCATCCGTCGCGTCTCAACCACAATCCGCAACCCTGGCCGAGTCTTCTACAAATGCCCGAATCATGGGGTAATAATATGTTTAAGTGTTGTTCTGCTGCTTTCAGTTGCTGATTTTTTTAATAGTTTGGTTGATGATCTACCAATTTGATTCGTGCAGAAAAGGGAAGATTCGTGTGACTTGTATTTCTGGGAAGTTGCTGATGTGGGGGAATGCAACTACGCTGATTATTTGGTTAGCCGAGGAATCCCAATACCAGCAGGTTGGGGTGTTGGACAAGTAACTAAAGGAACGGCAGAAGAGGAAGATGCAAAGCAGAAGCTTAAAGATGCAGTTCCTCTGACCATGGCCAAGCAACAGCTACTGAACGGCCTTGACAACAATGAGGAGATGAAAGAGCTTGTGAAGATAATGGGCAAAATCGATGTGATCTATAGGATGATTGTCTCTTTATTTGCAGTGTATGTAGCACTCGTGATGTATTCAGTGGCTACGACATGAGCACTTTGCTGAAACTAGTAATGAATGAAACCTATGTAGCAGGCTGGGCGTAGTGTTGTGAACATCTAATGATTTCTACTAACGGAAATCAGGGGGTATCCCCTTTTTCTCATATAAATAAATAGCAGAGGCCCTGTCGGGTCAGCTTTGTTCTCATTTGAAGACGTCGAGCAAATTGCAGTCCAACATCAAACTATGTCATCAAATTCAAGTTTCACAGCCAAATATGAGTACAACTAAACAACAATGTCATCATGTTTTAGTTGTCATACAATCACCAAACACAAATCATCATACATAACAAGTGATGTTCTCACAGCAAAATACTAAACAACATGTTCATCAGGTTTCAGTTGTCATAGCAAACACAATTTCACATAGTAGATAAAAAACGTCTTCTGACAGGCAAATATGACAAAAGCAATGCAATCATCATCCGCAGCAGCAGCATCAACATCTTCGCCATGTGTATTAGTCTGAATCATAATTCCCCACGGTGTCATCTTCTTCTTCGTCCTCAACGTCCTCGAACGTTGGCTTCTTCTTGATCAACTCTTGTATGTCCACAGCATGACAGGCAATCTTTTCGCCGGCGTCATTGACGTGATGGTTCTCAAAGATATTAGGAACATCTGTGTTATCTTATACATCAAGAGCAGTGTAAGCATCATCTTGTTGTGCAACTTCATTAAACGAATTCCTCTGCTCAAACCTTTGCAATACTCTCCAGTCATCGCTACGTGCAAATGTGTCTTCCAAGAAAAATATCTGTGTTGCTTGATTTTCCAAAATAAAAGGCTCGTTGGTCTGGTACGCCGCGTTGACATTGATGGATTTGAAATAATCATCAGCTCTGGGTTTTGCGATCCTGGAAAACAGGTTATACCAACGACAGCACAACAGAACCACACACCGATGATCCTCGAAACTGGAGATATACTGTAACTGAATAATGTCTGTTATGTTAGCATACATTTCAGTTGTCTCTTTGTCATACGTATCCGTGCTCATGATGGCACTGTTTTGTGTCTTCCTGCCTTCGTCTTGTGCAAGGGTGTTGTAGCGCACATCTCCAACAACGCAAGATTCATAATGTCTTACCCGAGTATCAGGACCCATTGCTAGTGAGGAAAGGGCATCATCAACTGCCTGCCCATCCTCCCGCATCTTCTTAACCTATGGTTAGAAAACAGACAAGCTGATCATCTTATGTCCTCAATATATTAAAAAAACTAACAATGCACTTCAAAAGCTTACATGGTTCTTGAACCATTTCGCAAATCCTGCCATAACCAGTTTGCCAATGTTTCTTGGATTTTGCGGTAGTAACTCCTCTTTGTAGATGCTGCACAACATAGTGATCGCGTCAAACATCTAAATATATAAGAATGTGCTGCAAGTTTAGTAGATTACGATGTATAAGCTGCAGTACTGCACTTACTTGATATAAGGTAGTATCTCAGGATAGTTATTCAACACATACCAAACCATTTTGTCCAAATCTTTAGGTTTGTCCTCTTGTCGACTCTTCCCTGTAAATTGAACAGAATAATCGAAAACATTGAGCCCGGGATTGTCTTCACCCACCTCTTTGCTAAGCTGATCAGCTGTTTCAATGTATTTTGAGCAGAATGTCAATGCTTCTGTAGCAATGTAGGCCTCTGCAATGGAACCCTCGGGTCTAGCTCTGTTCCTAACATAGCCCTTGAAAGTGCCTAGTCGCCTTTCAATAGGGTACATCCAGCCAGACTGTACTGGACCTCTAAGTAGTGCCTCATCAGGTAGATGAACAGCCAAATGCACCATCACATCAAACAAGGCTGGAGGATATATCTTCTCAAGGTCGCATAGGATAGTTGGTATCTTGTCTCTAAGACGCTCCAAAGCATTTATCCTGATATTCCTACTGTAGAGTTCCCTGAAGAATTGTCCCAACTCTGCAACTGCTCTATATAAGCCATGGCGGCCCAATCCTCTAAGGATAACAGGTAAAACCCTTTGAAGTAGGATGTGGCAGTCATGAGTTTTCAACCCTTGTACCTTGTTTCCATCTGCACTGACTCTCCTTTCAGGGTTGGAAGCAAATCCATGTGGGAATCTCACACGTGACAGGACCTCGCAGAATTCTTTTCTTTTTACCTTGTCCAAGACGTACACAGCTGGTGCCATATCCCGTGGTTTACCTTCATCTTGCACCTGCAAATCCTTTCTGATACCTAGGTGTGTCAAATCAATCCTAGATTTTAAGGTATATTTCATCTTGCCTTCAATATTAAGAAGTGTGCCGATAATGCTGTCACATATATTTTTCTCGATGTGCATCACATGAAGATTATGCCTTAGATCCAAATCTTTCCAATACTCCAAGTCCCACAAAGTGGACCTGCGGGTAAACAATAATCTCTCTTCTACCCTGCCACGCTTCCTTTTCCTGCTACCATTACTAGGATGGTTTCCTGGTGTAATATGGCTGACCTTCTCTAATTCCACTTGCAACTCATTGGCGGTGAGCCTCTTTGGCGCATCACGGTTTTCATGCTTTGCATTGAACACATGTCTTCGGTATTTTCTAGGATGCGGCTTGTCCTTGGAAAGGAAACAGCGGTGTCCAATGTAACAGATCTTGCTAAGTATTGCGTATGACAGCGGATTCCTGTCACAGCGAACACATGCATTGTAACCATGTGTCGTTCGCCCTGACATAGTGCCCAAAGCCGGATAATCATGGATGCACCAAATATAACAGCATGCAGAAAGAAATCAGCTGGTGGGCTGCTATATAGGTCTCGAGTGAGAACACCCTTCCATAGCTGTTGAAGTTCCTCCACAAGAGGCTCCATGAACAAATCAAAATCCTTTCCAGGACTTTTTGGACCTGGGATGAGCAAGGCCATCATGTAGTTTGATTCTTCGGTGCAGACATTTGGAGGCATGTTGTAAGGGATAACAAGCACTGGCCACATGCTATATGTGGCGCTCTGGTGGCCAAATGGGTTAAATACATCTGAAGCTAAGCCAAGTCTAATGTTTCTCGGGTCAGCAACAAACTCTTTGTGTTTATCATTGAAGCTTTTCCACTCACTACCATGAGATGGATGGCTCATTACATTCCGATCTCTCTACTCCTGGTTCCTAGAATGCCACAGTACATCCTCTCTTGTTTCAGCATCATGAAACAACCTCTGCAATCTTGGTGTAATTGGAAAATGTCTTAGAACATTATGAGGAATCCTCTTCACAGCATCGCCATCTTTCCATCTTGATGATTTGCATTTCGGGCATTCACTTAAGTTGGCATAATCCTTCCGGAACAGAACACAATTATTCTTACAAACATGGATCATATCATATCCAATTCCAACTGCACGAAGGAAATTCTTCATTTTACTGTAGGTGTGTGGCAACTCAGACGCATCTGGGAAAGATTCGCGGAAAGCAGCCAACATCGCATCGAATGATTTGTTGGTCATCCGCTCAGATGTCTTCACCTGAAGAAAGGTGACCATAGCTGAGAATACTGACAGCTTATTTCCTAGGGTGGCAGCAACGTTGCATTGTTCCAACATGTGGGCCCACCGTTTTCTTCTGCAGGTGAAAGTTCACGGAATGCACGAGCATTTCGTAGCATTGTTTCAATGTTGGTCAAACTCATTGGCTCCGCCACCACCACCACCTCCTCCTCTTCCATCTGAGCATCAGGCAGATCAAGATGGTGATCTGCTGCTTCCACGTAGTCAATAACATTGACGTTCACAGCTTCACCATGATGAACCCACCTAGTATATGTGACCGACATCCCATACAAGTGTAGACGATTTTGCACAGTTGACTGGGGTCTTGTAACTGAATTCATACAACTACTACACGGGCAGAGCACATCTGATTTCGGACCACCGTACTCAGCTCTGATAAAGTTCATGAAGTTTTCAACCCCCTCGACATATGCAGCAGAGAATCTTCGAGCAGAAGTTATCCAAGTCCTATCCATCTGTTAGACATACAAATTAGTTCTTCTACTAGATATTACAGGAAAAACATATATGCTTTTTTATGAAGTCCAGAAAAAAAATACCTAGGTCGATGTCTAAAGCTATGGCAAGATATTTGGACGAGCAGATCTAAGTAACGAAATATATGTAAAGCTAATTCAGCAAACAGATTTGAGTGCCAAATTATGGCAGGCTGTTTCAGCAGTCAATGAGGCCGAGCACACAGCCATCGAACTATCGAAGGCCATCGCAGCAACAAAGATCGAGTATAAAACGGTGTAGAGCTATTTCAGCTAACAGATTGGCTACTAGACCATGGCAATCTACGTCACAATAAATATATGGCAGGATATTTTAGCAACTAATCGGCCTTGGCATGCCATCTCAGCTAAGCAGATTGAGTGCAGAACAGGGCAAGGAAGCTTCTTAAGAAGAGCATATTGATAGTAAACTACTTCGGCAAACAGTGAGATTAACAGCGTCTATCAGCTAACATTCAGCGCTACACCGACATGAACGGGGCCTCAATCTAGAATGCGCATACCGTGGGAGAAGCTGACCGCCGTGCGTCTCCACATGAACGTCGCCAGCGGTGGCGGCGCTGACCGCTGTGCGCCTCCACAAGAACATAGCCAGAGGTGGCGGCGTGGCTAGAGGACGGCAGTCTACGAGAGCGTACTATGGGAGCGAGAGGATCGCCGAACCACAGTGCCGACGTATCGGCACGGCAGGGAGGGCGTCTTTGGCGGAGCGAATGGAGTGGAGGGGGACAGGGGAGGGGGGTTTGGGGAATATTATTGGCTAGTTGGCCGAAGGGCGGTTGAATCGGATTTGGGGGGAATTTTTGGGTGGGGGGGGGGGGGGATTTTCGCGTGGTGGGCTGGGGGATTTTGGCGCATGGTCGGTTTCTCCAAGTGCAGTCCCACGTGTCAGTGAAGAGGCAAGCCGAAGCGCGTTCCGTTTGCGTGAGCCGTGTGCAGGACCAAACGTGTGTGGGGTGCAATGCGACCGCGACAGGAGTGCTGTGAGTGTACCGCATTTTTTCCTTTTAAACTAGGTGCTTCGCCCCCTAAAAAAAATATGTTGCTTCGCGCGATCCATTGATACTACTACTAGTAATCTGGTAATCCCGACTAAAACGGCACGGCCGGGTCTTTTCCCGCGCGATATGCTTGGAGGTTGGCTTAGTTGGGTTTTTTAGGACGAGTAATGCTACACCTACGTAATCCCAGTTACGTAATTAACGCAATGTGAAACGTGTGAGCTGTTGATTGTAGATTGGGGGGAGGGAGGGGCCCACCACCATGAAAATCAGGGGAGGAGAGAGAGAGGCAATTTACGTTAACCCTTTCATAGGTTCCCGTAGATGTAGAAAGATGTGTCCGATCCGGCAATATAGGCCATCCGATCTATATCTAACGGATAGGAAGGAAACTATGACAATTTACTCGCACTCCTCTCCACATTTGCAGATAAGGCTTTCCCTCGTTCATCCTTTTCTCCCACAAGATCTTGATCTTCCGTGCAACGCACGGGCATCTTGCTAGTACTCCTACAATATGTATATTATTGTGAAAGTTCATATACACCGGCCGAGATTAATGCAAACACGGCAGATTTTCATTACATTTCGAACTTTTATAGGACAAAAAAAATAAAAGAAACCCGACCCTAAACCTATTCTACGAGGCGACCGATGTCCTCCATCTGTGATCTCCATGTACGGTGCGGTCTCCGGCGAGGAAAAGTGGAACACAGGAGACAGACCGGCCAGTTGGCACACCATGCCCTGCCGCCTCCCATGCCCTACTCATCCTCGGAGGAGTCCTCGACCTCGGCGGTGCCGGACATTGTACGGTGGCAAGTAGGACGCATGGCTGACGGTGCTCCCATCGTCGGCCGCCAGCGTGGCCACCGCTTGTGCAGCGACTTGAGCGAGGGCGGCAACCTCGAGCTCCATCCCCGAAGACAAGCTCTCCCGCAGAGCATTCGCGCTTGCGGTCATGGCGGATGTGGTTCCAGGTAGGAGGATGATGCGCTATGGTGTGGAGGTAAGCTGGGCGTTGCCGCTTTAAGTAGCGCATTCCGGTGAGGCCAAGCGTCCGGGTGCGTCATTAAGTCACCGGAGTTGGTTCCGCGGGCACCGAGCCTCTTAATGACGACATACGAACGGACTACATGAAAGCGGGTAGCTGGCGCCAGCTGGGAACGCACCGCGCGACGACGCAAGGAACGAGGCTTTTGGTGTGCCAGGGTAGTCAGCTACGGTCGTGGCAACGTTGGAGATGCCCTTTGCTTACATGCGATCCCTGCATGCCATTGGAAAAGCAAGATGACCCGGCATGGTCTCAGGTCCAGAGGATGCAGTTGGCCATGCTACACCACTCCGCGGACGCGTTGCGGCGCCCCGTGCATCCTCGACGAGCTGGGTGTTGGGGTGTGTTTGGATTGTGGCCAAAGTGCACCTTGCCAAAATTTTGGTCATGACCAAAAGATTGGTCTTTGTTTGGATGGTTGCCATTTTTTTG
Source organism: Triticum urartu (assembly GCF_003073215.2). NCBI lineage: Eukaryota > Viridiplantae > Streptophyta > Magnoliopsida > Poales > Poaceae > Triticum > Triticum urartu. The sequence goes on from NC_053022.1 coordinate 101,380,799, forward strand.
GCATGCCAATGAACTCTAGCCAACTCTAGTTCATTTTTCTTGCCAATGTCGGCCAAATCATGGGCAACCAATACCTCAACCAAAATTTTGGTCATGACCCAAAGATTGGTCTTTGTTTGGACGGTTGCCATTTCTTTGGCATGCCAATGAACTCTAGCCAACTCAAATTCATTTTTCTTGCCAATGTCGGCCAAATCATGGGCAACCAATACCTCAACCAAAATTTTGGCTACCCAATGCTTTGATGGGGCAACCTTGAGCACAAACCAAACATACCGTTGGTCGTGCCACAACACTAACGCCACCCTCAGCAAACTGAAACCGTCCGTGTCTAGCGACGATATGAGCGTGTCGCTCACCGCGGTTGCCGTGTCCAGAGGCGGTGCTGGAGCTGCACCCCGTTGTTGGCCCCAATGACCCACATGAACGGTTCTCGGTGGCGAGGAGGTCGTGGGACAGCTCCTCCATTGGACTAGTCTGCGCTACGTCGTCCCGACGGGTGTGCCCCACATGTCTGTTTCCCTGTTTTCCGGGCCATATTCGAGCGTCAGTGCTCCATGTTGCGCATTAGGCCTTTCACTATGTAGGCCAAGAGCGACAACTTATTGTTTATTTGCACCGTTCAAGTATAATCATGTGGCATTTGTTTATTTCTCATTCCTCTCCAACCCTCTTCTCCATCGATCATGTCATCCTCCAGTCGAGTCCATCCTCCCGCATGCCTCATTTGAACATTCTGCCGAGTATCATTCGCATGTACCCACCCTAGTCCTCTTTCAATAGATCTCCGGACCCCGAGATGAAATCGAGAGGGAACGAGTGGGGGCACGTGATACCTAAGGCGGATTCAAAATTTTGAACCGGTGATCATAGCATTCGCAAATCATATATAAAGGGTATTCAATGTTCGTTTTGTTTTTGAACGTACAATATACTCCCTCCCATCCTTTCTAGTTTACATATAAGTTTTATGTGTAGTCAAAGTATATCTACTTTGATCAAAAAGGTATCAACATTCAACAACGCCCAATCAATATTGTTAGATTCGTACGTACTCCTAGATTTGTACTCGAGATGGCTTCCAATTTGACTATTGACAAGATTAATAGTACATGAGATGTATAGTGTGAAAATTATATCATTGGAAATTCCTTTCACATACGAATTTGAGATGCTTTGTGTAAGTTGCATGTCATATATTATTACTCTAACATTTGGTCAAAGTTATCCTCGAAAAACGCATTAGACCCTATATGCTTTGTGTAAGTTGCATGCCATATATTATTACTCTAACATTTGTGTAAGTTGCATGTCATATATTATTACTCTAACATTTGGTCAAAGTAGTATAGTGGAAGTGGATCCTCTGACGTAGGTATCCCTGCCTTACCCTCCCTTTCGGTCACTTACTGGCGGACCCCATGCTTGCTAGGCCCCGCATGTCAGTTACTCAATGGGTTCGGCCACGTCAGGGGATCCTCATCCGTAGTATACTCCCTCTGTTTTTATTTACTCCACATAAAATGGAGGGAGTGATGGTATAATAAATGACGCGGGCGGGGGAGGGGGAGGGACGTCGGTTTGCTCTCAACTGCGGTCCCATAAGCGAGCGAAAACGCAAGACGAAGCACGTTCCATTCGGTGAGCGACGTGGAGGGTCCAGCGTGCCGGGCTGCAATGCGAACGCGACAAGAGCAATGTACAGTCAAAACCGATTGACCGGTCGTCACCGGAACCACTATTCACACCAGAACCTTCGCTGCTCGGCCTACGCCAGCCACTGCCCTAAAACCACACCAAATCTCCAGCCCATTCCCCCACCTTTCCATCCCCTAGCCCGCATCAAGCGTCCCCTTGTTCGCCGGAAAGCCATGGTGCGCTGCAAGATCACTTACTACAAGATGCTGACGCCGGAGCGTCGCGCAGAAATCGCGGCGGCGGTCGGCGCCACAGACCTCCGTTCCCAAGCTCGCTTTGCGGCGGGCCAATCCCCAAGTTCTCTAGAGCCAAGCTACGAGGAGGAGGTAGCCGATCCAATGTTCATGGCGGAGATCGCGGCGCAGAAGGCCCCCGATGGGTATGAGACGATGGACGTCGACTTCGTGCCGGCGTCCGAGTCCCCCATGGTGCAGGCGGACCAGCGGTTCAACATGGCGATACTAAAGGAGGACCGGGAGGCAGAGGCTCAACTCGACGTGGAGCGCGCGCATGCCGCTGCCATCGAGGCTCTCCTGCAGGCGGAACCAGATGTCGTGGATGTGAACCGGGCGGCGGAGGCTCAACTTGAGGCAGAGCGCGCGGATGCCGCTGCCATCGAGGCCCTCATGCAGGCGGAACCGGACGTCCTGGACTTGAACCGGGCGGCGGAGGCTCAACTCGACGCGGAGCGCGCGGATGCCGCTGCCATCGAGGCCCTCCTGCAGGCGGAACTGGATGTCCTCGACTTGAACCAGGCTGTGCTCTCGTCCGTGCAGAGCGCCCACACACTCCGCTTGAACGAGTAGCTGGAGGCCGAGGACAACCACGGTGCGGAGACACACGTCGACAGCGACGGCTGGTTCGCGCCGGCAGCCAAAGACGACAAGGTCGTCTCTTTCCGCGAGCAGTGATAGTTTTTCTTTATGTTGTTGTTTTTATGGATCTTTTGCTATGTAAAAACATATATTTGTTATGCAAGTCGCTTGACTTGGGTCAGTCTACCATTTCAGGCGGTTGGATGAATATCCTACGTCTCCTAACCCTTCTTTCCTTCTTCCTCACCTCTTCTTCTTCCCCAACAGACCACCACACGGGCCGTACGGATACTCCCCAACATGCGGTTGGATAAACATACTCTATGAACGAAAATTATGTGTCAGCGATAGGATGGCTGAGTTTGGTGTGTTCCCATGCGACAGCACGTGTCAGTGAGGGTGCGTTCCCTTGGTTGGGTTTGCAGCGTGTAGGAGCGACCGTGTGAGGGTGCGGTGCGACCGTGTGAGGGTGCGGTGCGACCCCGGCGTGCAGGAGCGACCGTGTGAGGGTGCGGTGCGACCGCGATAGCCGTGCGCAAGTCTACCTCCTTCTCATTTTGAAAACTTTAGGCAAGCTTGGAAAAAATGTGTGGCAAAGTTTGGCAATGCAAGGCCTAGACCCAAACAGGTTAAGTACATACGTACTAGGAGTACTAGTGTTAAAAAAGAAAGGCTGGGTTTTCCTTCGCGGTATTTAATCGATACAAACCCTCGTTTCATGTGTCAATTAATGCATATTTTTTTCTCCAAAGACCAAAGAGCTAACCATCTCACTCCTCATCGCTTGATTAATGCAGCGCCATGCAAACCAACCTTCTCACTTCCGCATGCATGCAGGGGATATTAATGTCCTTGGTTGCTAACACCATCAATTTTGCCTCGATTAGTTTTAGTGGCCCTTTGCAAATTGTAATTTTGATATACTGGCCTTGTGTACAAAAAAAATGGAGGTAGTAACTATATTTGACTTCCTTCCCCATTGCGGTGACATCGACGATAATTTTTTGGTGGTTTGGCAAAGTGCGTTCGACGGAGAACACCATTGAGGGAGACCACGGTAAGTCGTTCGCAAGTGCCGCCTGCAAGCCGAGACAACTGCCTTATTTGCATCCAGGAAGTCCTTTACTAGTACTACTATAACTAATGCGGTGAGATGGCTTCTCGAAGAAGACGATGGAGAAGCGGAGTCAGCGAAGAGTGAAATGATGGTTGCTTCGTCCGTGCTTTTGTGATTTGACGCCTCACTGCTTTGTGATTTGTGATAGAAGGGACAGGGGAGTAGACTCTGTGCTCTATACTGTACTACATGCGTCCAAGCATGGGAGAAAGAGGAGAGAAGTTGCAATTTTCTATTCCTTCAGTCAATCAATCAGGGAGCTTCGGTTCCATCTTTTTGGCTTTGGCAACACCATCCACAATGGTTCCCACGATGCCAAAAGCTATTTTCACATTTGGCTACACATTGTGGATGCCCTTAACCATACCACTTGGTTTTTCTCCTGTGTGCTATCTATACAAATCTCAATTATATTGATCTAAAAAATTATAGAATCGAGATTAGTAAAAAGGAGGTGATTTTGCCGCGCGGATGGCGGGGGAGGTTTCTTATTTTCGGAGGATGTTGTCCTGGCGGTTTGCTAACATGCGGTCCCACGTGTCAGTGCTTTACCAAGCCGATCCGCGTCCCACATGAGGCAGAACAACGACAGAAGCAACACGTGGTTAAGTTGAAGAAGATGAGGGAGAAGCGGATTCAACAACGAGTGAAATGATGGTTGCTTCGTCCCTCCAACTTAACTGCGGGAAAGGTGCAGCTTTGTGATTTGACGCCTCATTGCTCATTACTACGCCGGTGCCATGACTGGGGTGCTTCACCCCGGCTGCTCTGCACTGTATTCCGGTATGGCACGTGGACCCGGTAGCTTGATGTCCCACATGTCGGCGAAAGGGACTAGAAGATTTATGAAAGCGAGCGCTCCACTCTTACGACGGAGGAGTAGACGACATGACGGCCCAGTGAACTGTCACTTGTACTGTATAGTACTATAGTTTTGTTGTTTCGCACGATCCATCGATACAAACCCGATTAAACAGGAAAGGGCGGGATTTTTCCCGCGCGGTAGATGATACTGGCCATACATTTCAAAGGCAATTTTAATGTATGCAAACTGCATAATTATAAGTAACAATATGATATCTAGTAAAACTAAAAACACATATGATTTATTGTGTTAGAGTGTAGTAGTAGTGCTATATTGCATAGTTGTTAGATGTAACATGCGAGAACATGTAGAGATGTAGTTTTGGAGGGCCTACAGAGAGAAAAGCGTAGTACGGTCACCGAACTTCAGAATAAGCTGATTACGGTCACTATATACGTTTTGCGGTGATTATATGGTCACTTGCTCACAGCTCAGCATCGGATTGCACTCTGTTGACCGGCCAAATAGTCTGCGTGGCGCCATGTTGACTAGTTAAATTGACCATGTTCGTTGTGGGTCCCACCTGTCAGTTCGCATAGGCAAAAGGTCAGATAAACACAAATTTACACAGGCGCGACAAGGCTCCAACCCGTGCGCGGGAATCACCTGGTTGTGTATGTGTCTGTCAGGGCTTGATGTGTGCGCATGCACGTGTAGGTTGAGCACTTGAGCGTGAGAGTGTGTGTTGGTCGTGTGGTGTACTGGTGTGTGCATGCATGCGTGCGTGTGTGCGTGTGAGTGTTGCATGCGTGCGTGCGTGGCTGCGTGTGTACGTGTGAGTGTTGCATGCGTGCGTGGGTGCATGTGTTTGTGTGAGTGTTGCGTGGATGCAGTTCGTGTGCATGCGTGCGTGTGTGTATAATCATCACACCAGCTCCTGTGTGTTAAAACAGACGGCTTAGCATACCAATACAAGGCCACCTTGTCCGCTGTGCCCGCAGTCATGACTTCGAACCACCGTCCAAATATTTTTTTTGTCGTTTGTTTTCATTCTTACTAGCAAGATGCCCGTGCGTTGCATGTAACATCAAGATGCATTTGTATGACTTGTTTATCTTGTGAGAGAAAAGGATGAACGAGGGAAGGCCTTATTTGCAAATGTGGAGAGGTGTGTGGGTACCTTTTTGCAAAATTGCCATAGTTTCTTTCCTATCCGTCAGATATAAATCGGACGGCCTATATTGCAGGATGGCAGGCACACCATCATCACCAACTCTGTTTTTTATAAGAGTGTATTTTATGTATTTTATAAGAGTGTAGATGTAGAGTAGATACAAGTCGACAGGTGGGCACGATGGTAGTGAGATAATGTGATGCAACACTAGAGGTGCCACGTGGAGCGTTTAACTGGTCAACTAGTCATGTCATGAGCAAATACAGAGTTGTACGGTGAGCCCGTGACTGCATAATAACCACTAAACGTAAATGGTGACCGTAATGAGTGGATTCTGAAGTCCAATGTACGTATCGTGCTTTCGCTTCAAATACAATGATCGTCATTGCATATATCGAGAGAAAGATGAAACATGCGTGAATTTTCTGGGGGCTTACTTTTAGAGGACCTGAGATAGTTTTGTGTGCATACGTGAAAGGGGCGTACAGGGGGGTATGCGATGGAGAGAGAGATGCTCTTCGTTTCTCTTTATTATGACTAACTTTGTATATAGTATAAAAATATACAAATTCACAGTGCGGAATAAATATCATTGTGGGCACCATGCAATGCAAATTAGCGTTCGTACTCCTCCATATAACTTTGTAATGTTGTATATATGTAGAAACTCTAAAATAATTTTTTGGCCACACTTTATTCAAAAGGAATGTTGTATGCGAAATAAACGTGAAGAGAGGGCTTTTTAGATCAATGGGGTACGTGATGTAACATGTGTGAATGTGTAGTTGATGCATTTGGCGGGGCCTAGAGAGGTATGTGTGTGTATTACGTATTCGAGAGAGGCATGGATAGAGGGGCCGACGGGGGGGCGTGGGAGAGATAGCACGAGAAATGAGAGTGGTCTAGAGAGAGAGAGACGAATATGACGTCACGACAAGAGATTCCATTCCCTTGAGTGTGTATATGCAAGGGGGAGGGAATAGAGGCACCAGGAGAAATTTTCTGTGTGTGTGGTGTTTGTGTTGGTATGTGTGGGTGTGAGAAGATAATGAGACGTGGGGGCAGAGGGTGTGTCACCGCGTGAGGTCCGGTGGGTCGAGGTGAGGCCCTTCGTTCTGTTCCGTCCTGCGCCACATTGGTCGGCCCGTGATGCATTTAGGAAGACCCATGGATGACTAGTCGTACAAGACAAAGATAGCAGAATTGTGAAGGACTCTGTGTCCACTGACAAAGCCGGCTAGGATTTGTAACCCTAGGTTCTCGGACTAAGGTAACCCCTTTATCTCTGATATTACTATTCATCCAACCTAACTTTAAGGGGCATCCTACAGAATGCTCTGCTAGAATCATACTCGTCGATTAGGAAGAGAGGTGTGAGACAATGCGTGAGAGATAGGCGTAAAGATAATGTGCGTACATGAGACACGTAGGCAGGTCCATGTATATAGAAAGGGTCGATGAGGATTGTGCGTGTGTATGTTTGCGAGAGGAAGAGTGCTTGTGATAAAGGTTAGTGAAAACAGTTGTAAATGGTTACGAGAGGGAGGGAGGGTTATATCTAGAGCATGTGTGCGAGAAAGACACCTCGGGAGAGAGTGTGTGAGCATGTGTGAGAGACCACCGATGGAGAGTGAAACTACACGTAAAAGACTGCTCTACACATTGATTAAAGATATAAATTGTATCCAAATATTAGGATGGGATCATGATATTTGCAATTCGCGTAAGGAGCGGTCATTGATCCATCAGACATCTAGATTCTATCGAATTTGAGCATGTCTATGTTATTATTCGACACAATTGATCCACATAGTTAGTATTTTGAACTCCAGACAATGCATCGCTTTAGCAATCGAATATAAACGTGAGTATAGTTCATGTTGTGTGTGTAAAGCACATTATACATACGAAAGTTACACAATGGACATTATAAATAGCTACTACCTATGAACTAGCATACATTTGAATTCAACTTAAGGTGGTTTAAAAAAATCGAATTCAACATGAAGTCCATTCAATTATTTGAATTTGATATCATGGCATTTGTAAACCATACCTAAATTATGGGGGCACCAATCTTTGCTCTGATTTTGTACATAATAGCATATGTAGTCGTGTACAAAATAGATTCAAATTTAGCTCCTCCATTCCAAAATAATCGTAGTTATAGGATTTTCAAGTGTCAAAATTTCAAAAAGAAGCGGATAATTTAATGAGGTTTTCAAACATACAAGGTCAAATATAACGTTGTATATTTAGGTCAATCCTCATAGTTCAAGAGTACTCTAAACGTGAATGCTTGTGTTTCAAAATTTCGAACGAAGCGCCAAAAGAGCCTCTACTCGCCCGAAACCGCGTGAGACCAATGTTTGGTAGTACAAGGAAATTACTTTTCTAATAACTCCGACCCGTGAAACCTACCGGCCCGACGTCCAAAGGTCTAAACCGGGGTAGGTTTGTAGCTTCATCTAGACGCCACGCAACCGCATCCGAAAAACATTCATACACAATGGCCGCCTAAGCACACATGCGCGCGGCCGAAATCGCTCCCGCCCACTATTTGGGACACCTGGGATTACCATCCTACCCCCGACCCGCAGTAGGTCCGAAATTTAAGAGGGGGGCAAAGTTTGTACTTTCCCCAAATTTCAAACAAGCGCGTCCCATTTCTGTTCAAAAAAGCCAAAAACAAGCGCGTCCCAGACGAAACATGGTTCCCCCCACCCGTCCGATTCCCCATTCGTACTCCGTGGCGCCAAAACTACCTCTCCACCAGCCGCGAAACCCCGGTCCTCCGTCCGCCACCCCATCCCACCCATCAACCGCCGCCCTCCTCCATCACGCCGGAGCCGATACCCCGACGTCGTCGTCCACCGCAACCTCAACCGCAACGCCCTCCACGGCTAGTAGTTGAAGCCGAGGCCGAGCCGTCCGTACCCGAGCCAGTTCAACCACGCCGTCCTGCGCCTCACCGCTGCCGCTCCAACTTCGCCACCCTCCACCGCACCGGAGCTGTTCCTGCTACGCCGTCCTTCGCCGCCTCGGATCTGCTTCCCCTCCGCCGACATACGGCCACGGCAACACAGTCAACAATTTGGCCATGGGTTCGTCCAAGCCTGCACCCTCCAGAACATCGGTTTCCCCGGTAAAAAGAAGAAAATCGGCGCGACTTGTGGAGGTGACCACACCGGCAACCGAAAAAGGTACTCCTCTTCCCTTATTCGTGCAAATCTTACGTCTCTGCTTGCACGGTATTCATCCCACAGAAGACACTAGTTGACCGCTTCTTCTTGATACTAGATGTTCCTAGTAACTCGCGATGCACAAGGTTTCTCCTCATATACTATTTCACCTTAGCTAGAGGTCCGTCGCCCCCCTGAATTTCAATTTCTGGCCACTTGATTCCCAATTAACGGAAGCATTCCCCGGCGTAACAGGCGCTAGTACGCCTATTACGCCGGGGAAGCAGCGCCTTGGTGTTTATCTTAGGGGCGTGTGCGGCCTAGAGCTACTGGCGCCCGATCTGGAGGTCGGCCGGGATTAAAGGGATGGCCTGGGGGCGCTGCCAAGCACGGCGGTGGTGTGAGGTCGATGGGAGGGCGGGGCGGCGGAGGCAGGGGTCTGGGCCGGTGGTCGCTGGCGGTTCGAGAAAGATCGTCAACAGTGACTGGCGGGAGGTAGACGAAGGCCATCTGCCCGTTCCTTATAGATCGGACGGTTCATTAAAAAAATCGACTGACCTATTTATTTTCAGTCGACTGTTATCTTAGATATGACCACATGTGGTGGTGTGCTGGAGGAGTACCTGCATTTCCTGTGCTCATATATTACAAAATCATATAGAGTAGAATCTAATTTTGTTTGCCATGCAATGTTGTAGAGCTATCATATGTCTCCTGTCATTTATTTTTCAGCCACCTGCTATCTGCTACTTTTACAGTGCACTAGTTCTGCACACACTTCACCCTTACTCTCACTGTTGTGTTTTTATGCAAGGGTATTTCAGACTCTGCTGCCATGAGAGAAGCCAAAAAGAAAAGAGAGAAGTCGCTCCAGTTTGGTGTGCGGGTAGGCAAGACACGTTTCAGCGCTTATAATGGGTGCAGTGTCAGCAGATGGAGACGGTAAACGTAGCTCTGGAGTTGATGACCTCGCTCGCAATGAACCACCATCCCAGGTGCTTGCTTTAACTTCGCGGTGTCATATGTGGTTGCATGTTCCATATGGTGTCTAGCTTGTATTCGAAAGGCCGAAGTCGGTAAGATAAGGAAAGATATTTTTTTACATGAACCACCATCCCGTGAGCACCAGAAGACAAATAGCTAGTCAGGGCACTGGCCGAGCCAGTGACAAGCCCAGCAAAGATAGGCATCACCTGGAAGCCAACTAAAAAGCTGCGATGGTGGCGAAGCAGCCCGCCTCCCACCAGGCTCTCAGGTCCTAGATGATCATGCTCACCACTCCAGCCGGATGTCTAGCTTGTATTGCTTCCAATTTGGTTAAATTGCATCTGCTTAGCTTACACATTATACCTTTGAATATGACATGCCTTTCTGTTTTTGGTACATACTAGTACATCTGTGTATTAACCATGTTCTTACATCAAACTAATGTTCTTGTGTATCCCTCATCAATCACTTATGACGAGGCAGGCAGGCAAGGGGACTACTCCTCATTTAAAGAATGCAGCGTCAGCCTCCCGACATGATTCTCAAGAAACAGAAATGCTAGATGAAGATAGTGAACGTAGCTCTGTAGTTGATTACAACATTTCCCCTACACTAGCATCGCAGGTGCTTGCTCTAACTTGGCAGCGTGATATGTGGTTGCATGTTGCATATGGTGTCTAGATTGTAATTCTTCCAATCTGGTTAAACTGCATGTGCTAGTCTGCTTAGCTTATACATTATACCTGTTAATGTGACATGCCTTCCTGTATTTAGTACATAGTACATCTGTCTATTAAGCATGTCCTTACATAAAACTATTGTTTTTTTGTATCCCGCATCAATCAACATGACGAGACACCTTTAGTATATGCAGTGCGATATTAGTTGCATCTTTCATATGATTTATAGCATGCGCTGCTTCTAATTTGTTGAAATTCCATTTATGATGGGACGCTTTTAACTTGGCAGAGTCATATTGGTTGCATCTTTCATGTGGTGTCTAGCTTGCATTGCTTCTTATTTGCTGGAATGGTTTCTGCTTAGTTTACACAAACAGTTGTGAACATGCCATGCCGTCCTGTTTTTCGTACATATTCCATCCTGGTATCATGTGTTTGCCTTACATCAAAGTAGTGATTGTCAGTATCATGCATGAATGAGTTCTGAAGAGAGAATTTTATTGCTTTTTCTTGTCGGTTTTACTTGACAATTCAAAATCAATAAAGCGGAAGGAAGTTAGCAAGGCAGCGGATAAAGGTGCTCCTTCCGAACGGAGGGCCTCTACAGTTTCTACTCCTCCACACCCCCAAGATGATTTCCAAGACAACACATGCATAGACACTCAACAAAGCTGTGTTTATGATGAGCACGTCTCCCCTAGTGCAGCATCACCGGTGCTCCCTCTAACTTGGCACTGTTATATGTGGTTGCATGTTATGTGTGATGTCTAGCTTGTATTGCTTCTAATTTTGTTGAATTCCATCTGCTTACTTTACACATTATACTTGAATAAGACACGTGTTCCTGTTTCTAGAACATACAATATCTGTCTATCACACCATGTTCTTACATCAAATTACTACTGTTGTGTAACCTGCAACAATCACTTATCATAAGACACGTTTGACTTCGGAGTGTGATATAGGTTACATCTCACATTCTTTTCTAGCTTGTATTACTAATTTGTTGAAATGGCACTTATGACGAGACAATTTTAACTTGGTAGAGTGATATTCGTTGCATCTTTCATATGGTGTCTAGCTTTCATTGCTTCTAATTTGTTGAAATGCCTTCTCCTTAGTTTACACATCATAAGCTGTGAATATGCAATGCTGTGAATATGCAATGGCACTAATGACGAGAGACCTCTAACATGGTAGTGTGATGTTGTTTGCATCTTGCATATGATTTATTTCTTGTACTGCTTCACATTTGTTTAAACGCCATTTATGATGAGACACTGTTAACTTGGCAGAGCGATATTTGTAGCATCTTTCATATGGTGTCTACCTTCCATTGCATTGCTTCTAATTTGGTGAAATGTCTTCTTCTTAGTTTACACATCATAGTTCTGGTTATCTCTTCCGTCCTGTTTTTCATACATATTACATCCTCCTATCATGTGGTTGTCTAACATCAAAGTTCAGTTCGTCTGCATCACGCATCAATTTGTTCTGAAGAACTAAATTGTTATTCGTTTTTCTTGTCGGCTTGACTTAACATGGCACAGAGAAAGAGGAAGAAACACAGAATGGCAGGGAATGAGAAGCGGATGAATCCTGCAGATTCTGCTGGTACTGATGGTGCAATAGAAGGTCAAAGTCCAGCAGAAAATTCTACAAACACGGCATCCCATGCTACACGAGTTGCAAAAAAAGACAAACAGAAACAAATAGCTGCCACCAAACAAGCAGAGACAGCCCTAGTTCTTGCAACACCTACCACAGTACTACCAGCTGCACGACGTACTCGTGCGTCAACTGAGCTAGCAGCACGTTCCCAAGCTCCCTTGCCACCTGACACTACTTCCCAAGCACTCTTGACACAAGACGAGTTGGCAATATCAGATGAACCTTGTGAGCTTCAACAGCAAGAAGGTAGTTGCTGGAGTCAAGTTACAGTTGCATGCTTCTTTATATGTAGTCTCACAGTTTGATGTACACTAACACTTCCTATGTTTGTTGTTGGACTAGCACCTAGGCGCAAGAGGAAACAAACATCAGGGATAATGCTCGATAGGTTAACTAAATCTAGAGGAGGAAGAATGGAGATCCGTTTTGAGGCAGGTTTAAAAAGGCCACGTGATGCTACAGAGTCAGCCAAGTTAGTATCAGAGGCAGCGGTTGCTGTTAGGTGTCATGTACGTATCCTCCCAACATGGATTCAGTAACAGGAATGACAAAGACGAAACCCAGTTCAACATCTTCCTCGACCATTTATCTGTAAGTATGGTTATGTATGGAAACTAGTAATATCGTCTTGCTCTGTCCAATACTTTCTAGGTTGCTGATAATGAGACTCCCATAATTTTCAACAGATGAGGTTCAAGTTGGATAGCCAAGATGATGCAACCAGACAAGCTTGCACCCATGTTTTCAAGTCTGCTCTGCGACAGTATCGGTATAACTTGAGGAAAACTCACTTTGAAGGCAAGGCTAACAGTGAACTTGCCCAAACATCTCCAGTGGAAAATATATCTGATGAAGACTAGAGAGCCTCGTTAAACACTGGTCTATCCGAAGTATCAGGTACATTATATATATGCCACACAAATCTATCTTCTTGTAGGTGAACTGTTCAAAGAACAAGGCCAACCGTACGAAAGTGAAATTCCAACAGACGACAGGATCTCGTAGCTATATTGCACACTGCGAGGCTCTTGTAATTAGCTGTGTTTTCACTCTTTTCGCTGTACCATATTATCAGATCTATATTGACTTGTTCCAAATGCAGAGGAAAGCCCGCAAGGACCAAAAAGTACCTGAACCAAATGCTGTGGAAATCTTCAAGGACTGTCACACCAGCAAGAAGAAGGGCATGACTACACCAGTCAAAGCCGCTGTTGTAAGTCCTTAATCCTCATGCCTTTTAACTACTACTTACTCTGACTTGTGCCTTGAACTGCATGGTTTGCAGCCAATGTCTATTACTCTTTTCAATTTTATACACAATTGTCTTAGCGTATCATTGCACCTTACAAGGTTTAAAAGAGAGGAGTGATGTTCCTTTGATCTTGACCCGTAATCTAGTTCCGTGCTGGACTTGCCCACACAACGTTACAATTGCCTGTTTGTCTGTTCTCAGTTGTTTTGTGATATGAATGATGTCATACTATGCTTACCGTATTATAAACTTCGTCTCTTTATCCTTAGCCCTCAATACAATGTGAAGAAATAGACAATACATTAGCGATGGTACATGGTCATATGTTTGGAACCTGGTTTTATTATGTACTTTGCAATAAAATACAACTAATATTTTACATGGGTTCACCAGAATAAGTTCTGTATATAGACCAAAGCTATTTTGTTTGGTTTTGCTGCCTCCTTAATATCTTCTGTTCTGGTACTACTAATGTAAAACCTCAACTTTTCAGCGAGCTATGGAAAAAATGGTGGAACCGCCACCTTCTGAAGGTGGCGAGGCAACTATAACCGCAATGTCAGCTCTTGCTGCAGTGGGTCAGTACCTGTCCACTAACAGTGCCAAAAGCACGTTCCTGCGTAATACTGGGTTGGTTGTTAAGGCAATATCGTCCAAACTGCCTCATGATCAAGATATGCAAGCTCAAAGCAATGTTGTATCTGCGCTCCAGACACAAGTCCATTCCCTAACAGAGACCCTTTGTGAAACAAGGAGAAACATTGCTCAATGTCGTCAAGATATGCATGGTTTTGAAACCAGACTATCAGACATTTGCTATGTTGTTCAGGAGCCTAGGGGAAATGAAGGCGAGGGTTATGGTGCTCCATCGGACAATACAACATGAAAACGTAACAGTCAGGTCAAATGAACTGAGCTTCTGAACTTCTGGTGGTGCATTTATCTGCTAGACTGTTAAGTTTTATGCCAACCTTCCTTTTGTTATATAGTTGTAATTTGTTTTGGTGCGATACAAAATTTATTCTTAACGTGCAGCCACCGCCTGAAGAAAACAGCAAGCCATTTTTGTATAGTGTAGGGTGTTCCCTATATTTGCACTGGTGGCGATCTTTGATGCCGAGTGGATGTAATCTGTGCAATCGCCTTAATAGCCTAGCGTTAGTTTCGGCCTTATTTATTTCCTAGTCTTCTTTTTCCCTGGTTTGCTAGTGGCCGCAACTACCATGGGCCATATACGGGCCGTAGGATCCATGGGTCTCCTACGGGCCGTCGATAAATGGGCCTGTAATCGGTGGGCCTCGGGCCGTCGGATAAATGGGTCTACATGGGCCATAATCGGGCGTAATTGGTATCGGCCCAGCACGGTAACAGGCCGTTAACAGGCCGTAGGACAGCAAAGGCTTAATTCTGTCACAGGCATAACGGGTCGTTAATGGGCCAGAATATAGGACGGGCTGGAAACGGCGCAACGGGTTAACAGGCCAGAAACGGGCCGACTCTTGCCATGGGCCGAATTTGGCCCATTAGGGTAACAGGCCAGTAACGGGCCGACTCTTGCCATGGGCCGAATTTGGCCCATTAGTGGAACAGGCCAGTAACGGGCCGACTCTTGCCATGGGCCGAATTTGGCCCATTAGGGGAACAGGCCAGTAACGGGCCGAAGTAATCGAGGGCCGAAAAGGAGCCCAAGAACGTATGGGCCGTCAATAGGCCGAAAGCTAACACGGGCTGGAAACGGCCCATGTAAATCACGGGCCGTTAACGGGTATAAAGAAAATTACTGTTCATTATGGGCTAGAGTCACCGTGGGCCTTTACCTGGGCCGGCCTATTATGGCACACGAAAATCTTGTGGGCCTTTACCTGGGCCGGCCCATTATGGCCCGCGAAATCTTGTGGGCCTTTAGCTGGGCCAGCCCATTATGGTCCGCAAAATCTCGTGGGCCTTTAGCTGGGCCGGCCCATTATGGTCTGCAAAATCTTGTGGGCCTTTAGTTGGGCCGGCCCATTTAAACTTGTTGGGCCGTGCCACGTGTCGACGTATCATAGGCGCCTTCTGTCCAGTGAGTGGATGACATCTGTCCCGACGATGAGCCGACACGTGTTTCCTCTAGCCAATGATGATTTTACACATGGAAAATCCCCATTGGTCGGGGCTGTTAACGGGTTATCGGATCCAAAACCCGACCCGATAGCTTAACGACATTCCGTTACGGTGGATGCCACATGTCGGTCACCCTTGACGAAAGCACTTCTGTGACGCGCGATTTATCATCATGGAAGTGGACACTTCCGTGATGATAATTTTGGTAATGTCATGGAACACTTCTACGACAGCACAGGTATGACTATCTTGATTCTGTCATAAATTTGTCATGGATGTACATGCATGACAAAAAAGCAACCTACTGTGACAAACACGTATCATCACGGAAGTGTATTTTTGTAGTGCTGGGTGGAATTTCATCTAGCACATTTGGCAGGTGCTCTCTTTGCGAGCCGTTAGTCTCATCGAACCGCACATCCACAATTTCAACCACTTTATAGTGAAAGAGGCTGAAGACTCTGTAGGAGTGTGAATCCTTTCCGTAGCCAAGCATAAAACCTTTATGTGCTTTCGGTGCAAATTTTGAACTGTGATGTGGATCCTTGATCCAGCACCTAGCGCCAAATACTCTGAAGTAACTGACATTTGGCAGCTTACCAGTGAGGAGTTCATAGGATGTTTTCTTCAGAAGCTTGTGAAGATAAACACGGTTGATGACATGGCATGCGATATCAATAGCTTCAGGCCAGAACTTTCTTGGTGTCTTGTATTCATCGAGCATCGTCCAAGCCATCTAAATGAGTGTTTTGTTCTTGCGTTCCACGATGCCATTCTGCTGCGGCGTGTACAGAGCTGAGAACCTATGAGTGATGCCTAGTGTATAAAGATAAGTGTCGAGGCCGGTGTTCTTGAATTCAGTGCCATTGTCACTTCTGATGTGCTTGATCTTAACGCCATAGTTGTTCATGGCTCGATTAGCGAAGCGTTTGAAGACATCCTGCACTTCATTCTTGTTGAGGATTATATGTACCCATGTATATCTTGAATAATCATCAACAATGACGAAGCCATAGAGACAAGCAGTAGTAGTAAGGGTAGAGTAGTGAGTAGGGCCGAAGAGGTCCATGTGTAGCAGTTCGAAGGGTTGATTCATTGTCATGATTGTCTTCGAGGGATGCTTGGCCCTCGTCATCTTTCCAGCTTCACAGGCACCGCATAAGTGATCCTTCTTGAACTTTACGCCCTCGATGCCTATGACGTGCCTATTCTTTGCAAGAGTATGCAAGTTCCTCATGCCAGCACGCCCTAGCCTCCGATGCTAGAGCCAGCACTCTGAAGCTTTTGCAAGAAGACATACAGCAAGCTGTGGTCCTGCTGAGGAATCTACCATGTACAAATCATATTTTCGATACCCTTCAAAGACTAGAGACTTGTCAGATTCCATTAGAACAAGGCAATGCTATTTTCCAAATATCACAATCATGTTCAAATCGCAAAGCATTGAGACAGACATTAAGTTGAAACCAAGGGATTCAACAAGAATCACTTATCCATGTGTTGATCCTTTGAGATTGCAACTCTACCTAGACCCAATACCTCTTGCTTTTACCAGTATCAGCAAATGTGATGTGACTTTTGTCAGATGGACGTAAGGTTGAGTCCATGAGAAGACTTCGTTCGCCAGTCATGTGATTAGTACATCCACTATCAATAATCCATTCTGAAGCAGCTGGTGTCATACCCTACAGTGCAGTTAGGGGGATAGGCTTCACGAAGAGCATTGTGAAGCATAAACATTTGACGAGCAAGTGGATTATGAAAGCTTAGATCGAGGTTAGGACTGATAGGACAAATAGCAAGCGGCTCAGGAAGAAAATACATAATAAGACCATTTGGGCATTTGATCTTGTGCCCTACAAGATGTTTTAGGTCGCCAGCAATAGCTTCAGACGCATTTGATTTTCGGCTGGAGACCTTTCCCTACAAAAGAGAGTTAAGCTTTCTTAGCCACCCACATCTTCAAGGGTGGCTTCGAAGAAATGAGTCTAAGTGCAGCATCTGAGAACTTTGGCTTTGAAGCCCTAGGAAATAGTTTTGCAGGACGTGAATAATACTCATAGGAATAAGCAGAGTAGTTCTTGGTCTTATGAACATGGCGGTTCGATGAAACACACTCATATTCATAGGCCTGGGTATGATTTCCCTGCAAAACATTTGTGTTAGTGCGACTCAGGTGAGTCCTCTATCTGTATGAAGCATTTGGACCATATGAAGCCTGTGGTCTGGGGTTTGTCTTCATCCCTTGTGGTGTCATGAGGACATTCATAGGAAGATTCTCCAGACACCTTTTGGGCACCCAAACTTTCTTCATAGGTGGCCCATTCCTGCAGTAAGTACCAATATACCTGGCAAACACTTCACCATTCTGATTCTTAAACAGTTTATAGTTTGCATCAAAGGATTCATCAATGACAATAGGATTAGCACAAGTGAAGCCAGATAGGGTCGATGGATCCACTGAAGGTTCCTTTGCAGCAACCCATGTGGTTTTGGGGTACTGCTCAGGCTTCCAGTAAGAGCCATCAACATTCATTTTCCTTTCGAACCCAACACCCTCCTTCCTAG